>NC_091190.1:17596511-17604011 GCF_040958095.1 Procambarus clarkii | reverse complement strand
GCCCCTAGCAGCCTCTATAGTGCTGGGATCAGTGGGTGCTAGGTGGGCCCCTAGCAGTCTCTATAGTGCTGGGATCAGTGGGCTAGGTGAGCACCTAGCAGTCTCTATAGTGCTGGGATTAGTTGGCTAGGTGAGCCCCTAGCAGCCTCTATAGTGCTGGGTTCAGTGGGCTAGGTGAGCCCCTAGCAGCCTCTATAGTGCTGGGACCAGTGGGCTAGGTGAGCACCTAGCAGCCTCTATAGTGCTGGGATCAGTGGGTGCTAGGTAAGCCCCTAGCAGCCTCTATAGTGCTGGGATCAGTGGGCTAGGTGGCTCTAGCTATACACATCCTCTTGGGTCAGCAGACCTTCGCTGCCCAGCCTGGTGGGTTCAGTAAGCCAGCAGACATTCGCTGCCCAACCTGGTAGGTTCAGTAGGCCAGCAGACATTCGCTGCCCACTCTGGTGGGTTCAGAAGACCAGCAGACATTCACTGCCCACCCTGGTGGGCTCAGAAGACCAGCAGACATTCACTGCCCACCCGGGTGGGTTCAGAAGACCTTCACTACCCATCTTGGTGGGTTCAGAAGGCCAGCAGACATTCGCTGCCCACCCGGGTGGGTTCAGAAGACCAGCAGACATTCGCTGCCCACCCTGCACTCTGATATATCGACGCTGTCAATTACCTGTCATTCATGTTTTAGGTAGAAATGTCAGCTGGACTTAAAAGCCCCGACCAGCCGTGGCGACAAGCCTTTTAGTGGGCGTTGATGTCCCTTCTTCATTAGTCTCTACTTTACCGCTCTGCTCACCTCTGCTTGGGGGGTCATCTGTTGCTCACTTCTGCTGGGCTGATACCTGCTGCTTACACCTCCCCTTCCCCCCCCCCATCACTGTCTAGCTGGGCGGTCGTCTGCTGCTCACGTCTGCTGATTTCTCACCTCTGCTTGGGGGAGGGGGTCATCTGTTGCTCACTTCTGCTGGGCTGATACCTGCTGCTTACACCCCCACCCCCACCCCCCATCCCTCACCAGCTGGGCGGTCGTCTGCTGCTCACGTCTGCTGATTTCTCACCCGCGCCTCACCTCTGCTTTACTGTTATCTGTTTCTTGTTTTTGCTGGGCTGTCATTTGCTGTTGTTATTTTTAGATTTAGCTACTCAGAAAGAAGTGGCCATGTAGCACGGGCTATGGCGAGCCCGTAACTGTCATTTGCTGCCCCCCCCCCCCCCCATCTCTGTTTATATACCTGTGTACCTGAGATTGATTGATGAAGATTAAGCCACCTAAGAGGTGGCACGGGCATGAATAGCCCGTAATACCTGACTTGATTGATTGATGAAGATTAAGCCACCCAAAAGGTGGCACGGGCATGAATAGCCCGTAAGTGGTGGTGGGCCCTTTTGAGCCATTATTAGTATCATTAGCTGATACTGGAGATCTGTGGAGGTGCGACTGCACCCTACGGAGAGGTCGTGACCTCTGATATCTGACTTGTGATTGATAATTGATAAAAATTAAGCCACCCAAGAGGTTGCACGGGCATGAATAGCCCGTAAGTGGTACAATTTTTTTTTTTTCAGTATGGGATCTCTGACTTGTACTTTCTACGTGTATATATATATAACCTGTACCCGACCTGTACCCGACCTGTACTTGACCTGTACTAGACCTGTACTTGACCTGTACTACCCTCTAACCACCCCCAAACCACCACCACCTCGCTTGACATACCATCACATTAACAGTCCAATACATCGTTACCTTGCAGCCTACAATTGGTGCTCCGACATAAACAATGTTCCGTTTGCTGCTTATCGTATTAATACGGTCGCTCGCTGGCATTTTTTTTTTTTTTTTTTTTGGGGGGGGTGTATTTTGGGGGATGTTGTTTCGGCGCACTGGCACGCTCTCTGCTCTCTAATTTGGCACGGCGAGGCGCTCTGCTCTCTAATTTGGCACGGCGAGGCGCTCTGCTCTCTAATTTGCCTCGCCGGAACAGAGTTTTCTATTAATGATTTTGAGGGCTAATGTATTGGTGAAATTCTGACTTGTGTAGCCTATTTACCGTGTGTGTGTGTGTGTGTGTGTGTGTGTGTGTGTGTGTGTGTGTGTGTGTGTGTGTGTGTTCTCACCTAATTGTGCTTGCGGGGATTGAGCTCTGGCTCTTTGGTTCCACCTCTCAACCGTCAATTAACAGGTGTACAGGTTTTTGAGCCTATTGGGCTCAATACTGAGCCTTGTGTGTGTGTGTTTGTGTGTGTGTGTGTGTGTACTCACCTAATTGTACTCACCTAATTGTGCTTGCGGGGGTTGAGCTCTGGCTCTTTGGCTCTGTGTGTGTGTGTGTGTGTGTGTGTGCGTGTGTGTGTGTGTGTGTGTGTGTGTGTGTGTGTGTGTGTGTGTATTGTTAGGCCTAGTTTAGGCTTGGTGTTTAGGCTTTGTTTGGCATAATTTGTATTTACATTATGTGGATGAAACATTTAGAAAGGCACAATTCAAACACAGTAATGCCCTAGTGGGCATACAGAGATATAGCATTAAAGCTGAGAGACAAAGAAGGATATGGATACAAGGAAACACTGAGGAACAGAGAGAGCACTTAGAAGCAGAGAGAGGGGGTCACGACACTAATATTATTACTAATAATAATGACAGTGATCACAATTAACTCATTATTGATAATAAAACTATTAATATCAGTAATTAATAAAACCAGTAATACCAATAACATTAATAATTACTATTGATAATACAGCCTCCATTCCTTTCCACGACTGGTACAGCTAGTAAGGTCAGCTTTCCATCATTCTCCATCTTTTAAGTGAAACTTAACACTGTATTTTGCTGCAATGCCTCCTTCAGTTGCTGCAAATGTCTGACATCAGGTACCTGCATAAATATGTCGTCAATGTACCTGCAGTATATAGCAGGTTTTAAGTCCATATCAACTAGGACCCTCTGCGCTATGGTACCAATGTAAAAGTTCACGAACATGCCCCCCCTAGGAAAGAAACCATGCCGACCCCGGTGCTAAGTTTCACTTACGAGATGGAGAGTGATGGGAAGCTGCCTTTTCTAGATATAACAGTCGCGGAAAGGAATGGTGGCTGCAGTGGCCACCCTGAAGCCATCAACACAGCCACTCTCCTGGTCAACAAAGGTGTCCAGCAGCTGGACACCCACATAAAGACTATGAAGTAGTATCCTCCCCCACGATAACAGCTTGATGGTTAAATGCAACCTCAGAACACTGGGAAAAAAAAGAAAAAATTGTACCACTTACGGGCTATTCATGCCCGTGCCACCTCTTGGGTGGCTTAATCTTTATCAATCAATCGAATGGTGGCTTTCACACTGCAGTCTACACTCAGGAAACTAACATAGGAATGTGCCTTAATGCTAACAGTGAATGCTCGGACAGGAACAAGAGGAGTGTTGTCAACGCTTACGTCGACCAAGCTCTCACTCACAGCTCAGGTTGGAAGCAGGTCGATGAGGAATTCTGTAGAGTAAGGCAGGTCCTAGTCAGTAATGGCTTCTCTAACGATTATGTTGAAGACGTCATTAAAGGAAAGGCGACTATGGCGAAGACGTCATTAAAGGAAAGGCGACACGTAATGCAACCTCTGAAGAAACAACCAACACAACACTTGTACCTCCTATGAGATTATTTTACAAGAACTTCTTTTCCACGACTTATAAAACGGAGGAAAGAATCCTGAAAGATATTATTGATAGGAAAGTTATCCCCCATTATCAGAAGATATCAGTTAGTTATCAGAAGATACAATTAACAATACATTTACAAAAACAAAAAAATCGCAAACTTGCTTATGAAGAACTCTCCAGACACAAAGCCTAACTCCTTAAGAGAGACCAAAGTCACCTATGCCTTGCCTTGCCCACTTGGGGACTGCCAGCCCCAAAGATCTCAGTATATAGGCAAGACCACAACGTCTCTAGGCGATTAACAATGCTCAAACAATAGGGCTCCATCAAGGAACATATAATCTCCTCACACAACCAGACCATCACCAGAGACATCTTAACAAGCAACTCTGAAATAATCGACAGGTATAACGACAACAGATGACTCGACATCAGCGAGGCACTACACATCAAAAAGTCCAGACCAGCAATCAACAACCAGTTAACACATAATAACATCCTACCGACTTCAAGACCCCGAGCCAACGCAGAGACAGGACCCAATAACTCTCTGCCTTAGAAACACAAGCAGCCTCAAAAACATAGGCTGATTGATTGATTGATGAAGATTAAGCCACCCAAAAGGTGGCACGGGCATGAATAGCTCGTAAGTGGTGGCCCTTTGAGCCATCACCAGTATCAATAGATGATACTGGAGATCTGTGGAGGAACATAGACTGTCCCATACTGATGCATTTAATACCCTATTAATATCCCCTATGTAATGCCATACATCCACTTGTTCTATACCACCTCACCCAAAGAGAATATAAGTCTGTGCAAATCATAGCAGACCTTTACGGGGCTATTCATGCCCGTGCCACCTCTTGGGTGGCTTAATCTTCATCAATCAATCATCAATGTAAACCTACAAGTCACAGCCCAGCTCCTGTGCCAAGTAAGTCTTCTACGGGCTCACCGTAGCCTTGTGTTACATAGAAATTCTTCTGGGGTGTGAGTTTTCAGTTATATATATATTTATATATATATATATATATATATATATATATATATATATATATATATATATATATATATATATATATATATATATATATATATTTATATATATATATATGAGCTGCCTCGTAAAACCTAATAGTTCTTCTACAGTTTCCTTTCAACTTATGTTCTTAAATTCTTCACTAAATCCTCAATAACTCCAACAACAACTGCACTAATAACTGTACCATAACACCGGCACAACACACGTATAACACACGCAGTGATCCAACAAGAGCTCGTCTCCACATCCCAGACAAATTAGAATTTACAAAAAGAAAAGAAAAACAGACCAATTGGCTTTTTTCCCCCCCCCCCCCGTAATCGCACAAGAAACAGCCGGTCGTAGGAAGGCCCCCCCTACTAAATTCGGTTATCATCGCCGGTTAACCGGCCGGTTTAGGGGGGGGAGATATTAAGGCTGCCGATCGCATTAAGCGAGCTGAACACCTTTCAGAGGCCGATCTGGAAGCGGCGGATGGAATAATCATTTTAGCACGGCAACAAACACGACTATTAATTCCGGGTCATATGGAGATGGAGAGGCGCGGGTCATGCTCCAGCGGCCCTGCATCCGTGTGTGTGTGTGTGTGTGTGTGTGTGTGTGTGTGTGTGTGTGTGTGTGTGTGTGTGTGTGTGTGTGTGTGTGTGTGTGTGTGCGTGTGTGTGCGCACTTCTTTTGTTTTTCATTCTGTTTAGGCATCGTGTTTGAAGGGTATTGAGAAGAAAGATACGGACGAAGGAGACGGAGAGAGAGAGAGAGAGAAAGAGGGAGAAAGAAACAAAATTCATTAAGCCGTAATATATATATATATATATATATATATATATATATATATATATATATATATATATATATATATATGTCGTACCTAGTAGCCAGAACGAACTTCTCGGCCTACTATGCAAGGCCCGATTTGCCTAATAAGCCAAATTTTCCTGAATTAATATTTTCTCTCTAATTTTTTTCTTATGAAATGATAAAGCTACCCATTTCATTACGTATGAGGTCAATTTTTTTTTATTGGAGCTAAAAATAAAGTAGATATATGGCCGAACCTAACCAACCCTACCTAACCTAACCTAACCTATCTTTATAGGTTAGGTTAGGTTAGGTAGCCGAAAAAGTTAGGTTAGGTTAGGTTAGGTAGGTTAGGTAGTCAAAAAGCAAATAATTCATGAAAACTTGGCTTATTAGGCAAATCGGGCCTTGCATAGTAGGCATAGAAGTGAGTTCTGGCTACTAGGTACGACATATATATATATATATATATATATATATATATATATATATATATATATATATATATATATATATATATATATATATATATGTGTGTGTGTGTGTGGATAAGGAAAGAGAAGAGGTTAGGGTAGGAGTGAGAAGGAACTAGAGGGCAGAGGTCCTTCTCTTCAGAGAGAAGAGAGGAGGTGAGAGAAGAGAGAAAGTGTGAGAGAGAGGTGAGAGAAGTAGGAGCAGACAGACGGAAGAAAACACAACTTTCCGATGCTCCTTGAAGTCGGATTATTTTATATAATACACCAAGATCAAAGGGTATTCAAGGTGCCATTATCTTAACCCCTTCCCCCTTCCCCCCCTCCCTGCACCCTCTTATCCTCCCCCCCCCCCATACCCTCCCCTCCACGCTTTCATCCTAAAATTACATTATTATAAATTTATTTTTTCATCAAATCACGGTGTTATGCTGATGGGTGAGACGAGGTGGGTGTAGAGGGGGGAGGGAGGGGAAGTAAGGAGGGGGGGCATAGGGGTGGAGAAGGGCTAGAGGGAGAGAAGGGGAGGAGAGGGGGGGGGGAGGAAATATAGCCCCAATCCCCCCCTCCCTTTCCCCAAATTACAAACGAATACTTACTCTATTCCCCCCCACCCCATCCCTCCATCCCAAGTCTTAAAATATGGAGTTCATTCCAACTCTAATTTCAGTGTATTAATTACACATTACAACATAAATCAGGTGTATAAAAACCTTTTAACAATATGAAGCTGAGTCGTCTGCTCCAGGCTTCAAGCCACCATAGGGGGCCCCTCGTGCCGTTAAGCAGACCTTAATAACATTAGAAATATGTGTAGATAGTTAAAGACAGATAGATAGATAAATAGATAGATAGATAGTCATAATAAACCTCACATTGTTAGAGTTAGGAAAACACTATTTGTCAAATATTGATACTGTTCTTAAAAGATTCCCCCATTTTACACCCGCAAGATAACGTAAGATTTTAAGGGTTGACAGTTGTTAATCTTCTTGTTTGAGGAGCTGTTCACTTGAGACAGTTAAACAAATCCCAGCTGTGTCTGGGTACAAGTGACAGGAAGAACAACCCAGCGGGTTTTCTTCCTATTGGGGAGTGTTGTACCTGCTGCTATGGCGGTATGTCCACTCACAGGATGAGTGGCGCTGCCCAATACTGTCACTATGGCGGTATGTCCACTCACAGGATGAGTGGCGCTGCCCAATACTGTCACTATGGCGGTGTGTCCACTCACAGGATGAGTGGCGCTGCCCGATACTGTCACTATGGCGGTATGTCCACTCACAGGATGAGTGGCGCTGCCCAATACTGTCACTATGGCGGTATGTCCACTCACAGGATGAGTGGCGCTGCCCAATACTGTCACTATGGCGGTATGTCCACTCACAGGATGAGTGGCGCTGCCCAATACTGTCACTATGGCGGTGTGTCCACTCACAGGATGAGTGGCGCTGCCCAATACTGTCACTATGGCGGTATGTCCACTCACAGGATGAGTGGCGCTGCCCAATACTGTCACTATGGCGGTATGTCCA
>NC_091190.1:17516511-17594011 GCF_040958095.1 Procambarus clarkii | reverse complement strand
CACCGACAGCTGACGCAAAACAAACAAAAAAAACAAGTACTTAAAGAACTTATCTTTTTTTTTCTCTCTCCACATAATCACTTAAATATTATCACGTGAAAGCAAAAAAAAAAAGTGTAAAAAAAGGGCAGATTTGAACAAAATAGATTTAGTTTTGTCATTCGAGGCTTTGTCGTTTTGCTAATTATATCCGCCCACAGAGAGGGGCGACACAGCAAGTCCGCCCCCACAGAGAGGGGCGACACAGCAAGTCCGCCCCCACAGAGAGAGGGGCGACACACCAAGTCCGCCCCCACAGAGAGAGGGGCGACACAGCAAGTCCGCCCCCACAGAGAGGGCGACACAGCAAGTCCGCCCCCACAGAGAGGGGCGACACAGCAAGTCCACCTACAGAGAGGGGCGACACAGCAAGTCCGCCCCCACAGAGAGGGGCGACACAGCAAGTCCGCTCCCACAGAGAGGGGCGACACAGCAAGTCCGCCCCCACAGAGAGGGGCGACACAGCAAGTCCGCCCCCACAGAGAGGGGCGACACAGCAAGTCCGCCCCCACAGAGAGGGGCGACACAGCAAGTCCGCCCCCACAGAGAGGGCGACACAGCAAGTCCGCCCCCACAGAGAGAGGGGCGACACAGCAAGTCCGCCCCCACAGAGAGAGGGGCGACACAGCAAGTCCACCCCCACAGAGAGGGGCGACACAGCAAGTCCGCCCCCACAGAGAGAGGGGCGACACAGCAAGTCCGCCCCCACAGAGAGAGGGGCGACACAGCAAGTCCGCCCCCACAGAGAGAGGGGCGACACAGCAAGTCCATCCCCACAGAGAAAGGGGAGACTTACCTTAAACACTAAGAGAAGCGCCGTTGAGCACACCTTCACCAAGCTGAGCACCTCTATTTGGCACCCAAGTGACAGCTCCTCCTCCACATGTACCCAAAAAAAACGTAAACAAAATCCCGAAGAACGTCACCCCAACGTCGCACCAACGTCGCACCAGCGTCGCACCAACGTCGCCCCAACGTCGCCCCAACGTCGCACCAACGTCGCACCAACGACGCACTTGGATATTGCGTGCCGCCGGGGCAGGGATAGTTGTTGGGTTTGTTTTAGCTACTCAGAACGAAATGTATATGTAGCACGGGCTATGGCGAGCCCGTAAAAGGTGGCAGGATTGGCGGCGACGAGTCCCCATATACTGGGGACTCGTCTAAACCCTCTTGAAGCACTCAGTAGCTGAGGAAATCAGTAGCTGAGGAAATCAGTAGCTAAGGAAATCAGTAGCTGAGGAAATCAGTAGCTGAGGAAATCATTAGCTGAGGAAATCAGTAGCTGAGGAAATCAGTAGCTGAGGAAATCATTAGCTGAGGAAATCAGTAGCTGAGGAAATCAGTAGCTAAGGAAATCAGCAGCTGAGGAAATCAGCAGCTGAGGAAATCAGTAGCTGAGGAAATCAGTAGCTGAGGAAATCAGCAGCTGAGGAAATCAGTAGCTGAAGAAATCAGTAGCTGAAGAAATCAGTAGCTGAGGAAATCATTAGCTGAGGAAATCAGTAGCTGAGGAAATCATTAGCTGAGGAAATCAGTAGCTGAGGAAATCATTAGCTGAGGAAATCAGTAGCTGAGGAAATCAGTAGCTGAGGAAATCATTAGCTGAAGAAATCAGTAGCTGAGGAAATCATTAGCTGAGGAAATCAGTAGCTGAGGAAATCATTAGCTGAGGAAATCAGTAGCTGAGGAAATCATTAGCTGAAGAAATCAGTAGCTGAGGAAATCATTAGCTGAAGAAATCAGTAGCTGAGGAAATCATTAGCTGAAGAAATCAGTAGCTGAGGAAATCATTAGCTGAGGAAATCAGCAGCTGAGGAAACCAGTAGCTGAGGGCGAAGCACTGCGAACAACTATAGTTAATGCAGTGAAATTGTCGCCGTTAAAAAATTCATACGCTTTAATTTAATGATTTTTTTTTTATACGACAAATTAATTCAGTCTTGCCAGCTGGCGTCCCCCGCAGTCAAACCTTATCTCAGGACAATTTCCTGAATTGTTCTTTGTTGACTAATTTATCCGGAGAATATTACTTGTTGCTTAATTAATTACTTAATTAATTACTTAATTAATTACCTTTTTCTGCATCGTAATTATTCCTGTAATTTTAAAAGAAAAGGTATTGTTAAGTATTAGATTAAAAATTGAATAACATAAAAGAGGATAATTAACTTTGTGTAATAAGCCAATTAAATAATAGTATATTAATGATATAGGGAAAATATATATTATATGTATTTGAAATATTTGAAACTTTTATGATAGGTGAATCCATTAATCGTACTTTATAAATTTTAACTTCATTAAAAAAGACAAAATAAATCCCTACATTATTGCTCCCAATCCAATTTACAGATAACAATCAATAAATCAGTTATACAATTTTGAAATATGAAAAAATAGGTAAATTAACAATGCTATCAAATGATCGCAAATAATTATGGATCTCAAAACAATTTACTGCTACACAACTGAAATTTCCTTTTGAATGTGAGAAAAAAAAAAGTCAATATTGGAGGTGATTGTGGAGAGAACGCCGGATATGGTAAATTATTAACGTGTGTGTGTGTGTGTGTGTGTGTGTGTGTGTGTGTGTGTGTGTGTGTGTGTGTGCGTGTGCGTGTGTGTGCGTGTGCGTGTGTGTGCGTGTGTGTATGTGTGTCTTTGGAGCAGATTATGATTTGTGTGTATAGTTAAGCCTTGGATTGGTTCAGTCGTTTCCGTTAGTAATTAATAGTATTTGAAGTACGTGAATGGAGCGTTTAGAAAGCCAACTGGAACACAGCAGGAGAACAAGGCCTTATTTAAGAACCCAAAAAATGAATATAATTAGCTGTGAGTTAAATATGAAGGGAGTTTTTCATTTTTTCATTGACTATTGGATTAACAAGTATTTGTTCAATGAGGATATATATATATATAATATATATTAGTCAGGCGTTTGACTAGATGAGCTGTTTAGGTTCTGTTGGCGATTATTTGTATTCGAAGTACGAAGTTCGAGAAATATTCGAACGTCATCGGTTCGGAGTCGTGTGTCGTGCCCCAGCCCGTCCTCCAAACAAAGATCCAAAAGTGATTCCATCCACCCGCCAAACCCCCTGTTTATGAATGAAAAGCGGTTTACACACAAGCCATCCTCGACTCAAGTCCATTACATCCAGCGGTCGACCCCACAGACGCATTCATAAATTTTAATATGCTGTTCATTCAAAACGGGAATTTTCTCAAGTATATATTAATATTATATTAGCATATTGTGCATATATAGGCATAGGTTAGGTTAGGTTAGGTGTTTAGGTTCTGTTGGCGATTATTTGTATTTGTAGTACGTGGGTGAAGCATTTATAGCGTTGTGATTCGAACAAAATTCGTCAGTGAAACACTTGTTCCGGATATGTTCGAACGTCAGCAGTTGTGAGTCGTGTGTAAACCGCTTTTCATTCATAAACAGGGGGTTTGGCGGGTGCATGGAATCACTTTTGGATCTTTGTTTGGAGGACGGGCTGTTCTTGGGGTGGATTGGCTTCGGGCTTGATCAAGCAGCAGTGTTTTCAAGGCTTCACCCGTCACCAAGCCCACATACCTGTCGCCTGCCGTCTCTCACGACGGCGCCCCGCGATAGAGGGTAGATCGTAAGGGTGAGTGAGCATTGATTGCGCGGGTTTTACCAAATAATCAAATGTGGAGACGTAGCTTCTATTCCCGCCTTGAGACATAGAGAGAGAGAGAGAGAGAGAGAGAGAGAGAGAGAGAGAGAGAGAGAGAGAGAGAGAGAGAGAGAGAGAGAGAGAGAGAGAGAGAGAGAGTCCAAACGTCACTCTCTCAGGTCATAGGCACCTAATAGCAGTTCTCTGACGTTACTCTCTTAACACCTGTCTCAACCCACACTTGTTTTTTGTATTTTTTTTTGTTACCATCAGGGACAAGGCAGGTATTTGATGGGAAGGGTTATTTGTGTGTGGTTTATACGGTCTTTAACTACTTTGAATTTATATGAGGGGTGTTTTATGGCCTCCATTATATCTCCCCCCCATATGTAGCCTCACAACATCTTTATGACAAATCACCCATATTTAGGAGTGACCATTATTTTCTTAGCCTAGACTGGAGTAAGGGGGGGGGGAAGGAAGGGAGGTGGAATGGCCCAATTCTAATATATCATCTCTTTTTGTGTGTTCTGTAACTCGATCCTTTTTGTCTTTCACGAGGTTAAATGTCTCTCACAAGATGTATATATACAATTGGGTGTTTGGCGTTATAAACACATGCCAGGTTTTACCACACTATGGCATACTCTCTGGTTAGCTCAATACTCGAGACACTGTTGACCAGACCACACACTAGAAGGTGAAGGGACGACGACGTTTCGGTCCGTCCTGGACCATTCTCAAGTCGATTGTCACTATCGCCTGGTCACGGATTAAGTGAAATTGGCCAACATATAGCAGTTGGTGATAGCAATTACGATACAAAAATATCAATTATTGCTCTAAAAAATATTTTGCAGTTACTTACTTTTGCAGTTATAATTATGAACTTTTAAAGAGTAAGTAGCATGCACTCACTGAAAAGTTAACGTCATTAGTATAGAGTGAGAGTGAATTTAGTGAGTGAATGAGAATAATGACGCCTCTTGAAAGCGTATATAGGTAATGGAAATTATTTCATGTGAATACAAGATGGATGAAGGCTAATGGGTGTATTACCCCTATGGGTGATTCGCGCCCCCCCCCCCTATAGGGGGGGGGCGCGAATCTCCCCACCCCGTGGTATCCCATAACAGTTAAAAAAATTAATATAAATTTGTTATTTTTTTCAACAACAGTAAGTTAAGGGTCCTCTGATAGGTTAGGTAGGCAGGAAATTCTCATAAAGTTTCAAAACGGTATGAAAAACGTTAATGGAAAGAATCCTTTTCTATGCTGGCCGAGTAGGCCGGACGACTCAAACAGAAAACGGAACAGTACGTCACTTTTATGAGTCGATTTCATTTCAAATTACGTCCAAATGTGGCCATAGCGGCGCATACCAGCGAAAAATGACGTTATTTTCAAGAGAACGGGTTGAACAGATACCTCGAGTCGCTTCTAAATGGACTTAGATCAATGCTGGAAACATGACGCCAGGAGAAGAATTTATCATCAATTATTTTGATCATAAAATAATTATTTTATTAGCATAGTTTTTTTTTAATTTTGGTTTGATAATAAAAAGGTTATTATTTATTTATTATGTGAATTTATTATCAATTATTTATTTGGCTCATAAACAGTACACATTGTGGGTGCATATACTCGCCTAGTTGTGCTTGCTGGTGGGGTTGAGCTTTGGCTCTTTGGTCCCGCCTCAGTGTGGGTGAAAGGGGGGAAAATGAGGTGGGTCAGCTAAGCTGTCGTTTCTGCCAGCTATGACGTTTGGAATATACACGACATATGGCTACAACAACAAAAAGTATGTAACAACTTTTCAGTGCACTTACGTATTTGTGATAGATCAACGATACTTGTATGTTGTAGATCACAACAACAATTACATTACAGCTGATAGTTAGGACCCACTCTTATATACACACACACACTGACTGCCGTTAAATGATTTACTGAACTATTAAATACACCATAGGACAATTTAGTAATATTTTCAATTTTCGTTACACACAGAAATCACAATAGCGTGATGCATCAAATGAACAAATCCACAAGGGCCGGGACGAGGGGACGTCTGGTATCCTCTGGGACGTAGTTTCGAACCCTCGTCACGGCCCTTGTGGATTTGCTCATTCAATGTTCGTGTATTTGAAACAAAACAAAAAACTTAACAGAAAAACGAAAACTTAAAATTAGCTTCGCTCCGAGTAGCACTTCCCGCGCCTATGTCTTCAACTGTAGTGAACTTCAATCGATTGTTGTTGTTGTTATAGATTCAGCTACTCGGAACAAGTATCAAGTAGCACGGGCTATGGTGAGCCCGTAACTTACCTGGCACAGGAGCGGGGCAAGTAGCACGGGCTATGGTGAGCCCGTAGTGGATTTACCTGGCAAAGGAGCGGTGCTGTGTCCAATCGATTGATTGATTGATGAAGAATAAGCCAGACACAAGAGGTGGCACGGGCATGAATAGCCCGTAAAACATCAATCGTCTCTGCCCCGGTAATTATAGCCTGCCAGAGCAACCAATATCTCATCACTCGATCAGACTCAAGTGTTCTCATTGGTTGCCCTCATCGCACTCTCGAATCTTATTGGTCTAAAGCACCTGATTATGAGTTGGTAACCCCCAGAATCCAGTCCCTTCCTTCCCAGACGATTGGTGGCACCTGAGGCTTGTATTGGCACCTGAGAGCCACACTTGGTGCAACGTATCTTTCACCAGCAGAAATTAAAACAAAATATCCATTTTCCATCCTCCCCATTATTTCTTAAAATTTTCTTTGGGTGTTCTTACAACTAATTCTTCCTGCTCCTGATTTTATCGAGTTTACAAGCTGCAGAAAAGTTGAGATAGTTGGAGAAGACGAGGGTGGTGGTGGTAGGTAGGGATTAATAGTCTCTATTTATTGTTTGTGTGTATATATATATACAACCGTATAAGCTCTCTCTCTCTCTCTCTCTCTCTCTCTCTCTCTCTCTCTCTCTCTCTCTCTCTCTCTCTCTCTCTCTCTCTCTCTCTCTCTCTCTCTCTCTCTCTCTCCTATTCTTTGCTTGACGCACTATTTCCACTTCATTATCTCCCGCATCGTCCCAGAACAAAGACAGGTTACCTGTCTATAAACAGGTGTCTCAGGCTCACCTGTCCCTCATTATTTCAAGGATAGACTCGAAAGAGAACGATTTCCACTATAATGGAAACGTTAAATAGTTCATGGAGGGCTCAGACGGGAAATGAAGATGGGTGATAAAGATAAGGGTTGAATAATATGGTTGATATTGGTGATATTGGCAATTTTGGTGATGGATGGTGATGAGGAATGAGGTGAGTGGGGGAGATAAAGGGGGGGGGGGAATAATTGTGGGGGATAACTACGATGGTGAGGGAGGTGATAGTGATGATAGTGAGGGGCGTGTATGGTGGGCCATGGAGGTAATGACAAGATAATGGTGTCGAGCGAGGATAAAGAGGAAGCGGTGTAATGAGAGGTTAGTGATGGTGAGCCGGTGATGGAAGAGGGATGGTGACTACCTACGGGAGCGTTTATTGCACGTTTCTTTATGGTGAAGACACCAGCAGCCAAATCTGATTAAAAAATAATGAGAAAGGGTGAGCCAAAAATATTGATATTGCAAAGGAACGCAAGAGAATGTAAGTAACTATCATTATAAATATTATTATAATGATAATACAATGATAATACAATGAATTAATAATTATAACTCTTCCTTCTGCTCGGTCATGAAGGAAGTCGGCCTCGGGTGAGAGAGAGGGCGCTGTGACGATCTCTGGAACCCGTGTCCAGTCCACCTCCAGGGGCTTGGGGCCGTCCAAGCTCTCCTTCTGGAGGCTAGGGGGTCTGAGTTCTTGCCCTTGCTGGGGTGGTTCTTCTCCTCCGGCCCCGACCACGGCGGTCTCCGGGTTTGGAGTCCCTGTGCCTTCTTTCACCAACTTCGAGGTAATCTCCGTAGCTAGAGCTCCCTTAAGGAAGTTCGTTGCTGCCTTCAACCTCGTTCTGACAGTTCCTGCGACGGCGCTGGAACCAATCGTATTGGTGTTTCCATTGGAAACTTTCGGCGCTGTGGAGAGGCGCGGACCTGCTGCGTGGAACCACATAGATACGATAATAACTTAGTAGATATTGAGAGAAAGAGTGGAGCAGTTCTCAACATGAGAGAGGGTTGGACCAGAGGACACGGGTGGAAGTTGGAGACGGTAGAAATACCGAGAGGAACGTAAACCCGAAGCTTAGTTGCTTTGTCTACCCAAGAGACGAAAAGGCGGGGCTAAGGAGCTATAATACACGACCCTTGCAAGCACATTTTGTTGAATATATTTGAGTGCTCGCAAACACACACATATACACACACATATACACACACACACACACACACACACACACACACACACACACACACACACACACACACACACACACACACACACACACACACACACACACATACACACACACGCACACACACACACACTTCGCCTGCATGCAGAAAAAGCCATTAGTTTGCCAGCTAAAATCCATGCCTGTCAGAAACCGCCTCATTTTCTCGTCTACTTAAAACTTCTGATTTACACGTCAGGCGAGGAAATTTACCGCGAGTACGGCAATCGAATTATGTAAATAAAGCTTGTAAAACACCGAACGCTTAAGAGTTACCGAAGAAATACTGAGTGAAAGCCACCACCAACGTTAATGCTTACGGACGATGATTCTGTGTTCGAGTGCATTATATATATTATACAGAAAATGGAGTCCAAAAAAAAGTGGTTTGAGAACTCGACACGAGAAGGAGAATAGGATTTTTTTTTATTCCCCCCCCCCCCATCATCGAGGGGGTAGAATAGGCTATCTGTGATAACAGGAGAGAAGGTGTTTGTTGAATCTAAACTCCACAATTCTCGCTTTTCAACACCTCTTCTGATTTCTGGTGTTGAGGGTAGGGGGGAGGGGGTAGTGGTTGTGGTTTGATGTTGGGAGTGAGGGGAGAGGGGGGGTGTCGCATTGGGGGGGTGAGGTTGTAAGGGGGGGGATGGAGTGGGGGGAGGTGTTATCTGGGTGGGGGGAGAGGGAGGGAGAGAGAGAAAGATAGACGTGAGAGGGGGAGGAAGGGAGGTTAATTCTGTCCAAGACTATGTTTACTACTTCCCGTCGTGTCTGAACAAGCATGGCTGTCGTTTCGAATCTGTCGTAACTTGACCTTAAAACCTTATAGATTATATATATATATATATATATATATATATATATATATATATATATATATATATATATATATATATATATATATATATATATATATATATAATCTATAAGGTTATATATATATATATATATATTCCAGAAAATTGCGGTTGTAAAATATGATTTTTGGCACTATTTTTCCTCTTTTTTGTGTTTTATTAGCATATGATTAGGATAGATCATGAAGCGTTGGTGCTGTTTTGAGACAAAAAAGACGACATTTCTAACAGCTTTTTTTTGTCTTAATGAGATCAGGGCATCGTGTCAGAAACCCGACCTACACATCTCAAAGTGGGGGTAAAGGATGGCGTTTCGGTCCATCCCGGACCATTAGCAAGTCGTCGTGGACCATTATTAGGGCATAAAGCTAAACAGGATAGGTGGGATATGATCTGTACAGCACGCCTCAATAACCAGGGATCTAATATCCAAGGTCATTGTACTGTATTATCCAAACTAGGATAATACAGGGGTCTTGAGGGAGTAAATATTTACTGATAATGTTAAACAGTTATCTTATCCTCCACCTAAGACTATGACACGAATATTAACTTATATTTTCAGTATGTCAGTATCTGGCATGTTCATTTGGCAATTGTCTACATCACTGTAGCCATCTTTATTGCACACTATCTACATCACTGTAACCATCTTCACTACACACAACTTGCAAGACTGTAGCCATCTACACTGCACACGAGAACCGTCATCAGTATGCCCCCTCTTCACTGCCCCGGGCACTGTTGAGCTCTCCATCTGCCCACACTTCCTTCTCCTTCACATCCTTCTATACCCTCTACCACCTGTCGTGCCCCCTCACCAAGTCCCCTACTCATCATCACTTTCCTTACCTTTCACAACCTTTCTTTATCCTTTCATTAACTTCACCAATGTTATTTATTTTCCCCTAGTTTCCATCACCTTTCCTACCCTTCTCCATCTTCCCTACCCTTCCCCATCTTTCCTACCCTCCACAACCTTCCCTACCCTTCCCCATCTTCCCTACCCCTTCACCATCTTCCCTACCCCTTCCCCATCTTCCCTACCCCTTCACCATCTTCCCTACCCCTTCCCCATCTTCCCTACCCCTTCACCATCTTCCCTACCCTTCACCATCTTCCCTACCCTTCCCCATCTTCCCTACCCTTCCCCATCTTCCCTACCCTACACCATCTTCCCTACCCTTCACCATCTTCCCTACCCTTCCCCATCTTCCCTACCCTTCCCCATCTTCCCTACCCTTCCCCATCTTCCCTACCCTTCACCATCTTCCCTACCCTTCCCCATCTTCCCTACCCTACACCATCTTCCCTACCCTTCACAACCTTCCCTACCCTTCACAACCTTCCCTACCCTTCACCATCTTCCCTACCATTCACCATCTTCCCTACCTCCTCCCCATCTTCCCTACCCTTCACCATCTTCACTACCCTTCACCACTATACTCTTCACCATTTTTTCCCTCCTCCCATTAACCATTTTCAATAAGCACTATTGTCTTTAGGTCATCATATAAAGTGTAATATCCCAGATGATTGTCAGTGAGGATGGAGTCTGTTATTTAGCGTGACTGGAAATTGGAATCTTTTGTCATTTCACGCAAAGTATCAAAAGAGAGCGCCCAGCTGGGAAGCAAATACGAAGACATTGTATACAAAGGGGAGGGAAGGGGCACAGGGGGCTGGACGCCCCCAAGCCTCGCATGATCATCCCCTATTCAAAGCCCAGTCACCCTCTACTGAAGCCTCTTAAGCTACTGAGCCCCCAACCTCGAACAGAGACAAACAAACCAACAAATAAGGAAATGGACGGGACAAGGCAATTAGGGGGGAGAAAGTACTAAGACATTATGGCTATATAATGGAAGTGGTGTGACAGGATAGGAAGGAGTGAAGGAACTGTGAACAACAACTTGGACAATTGGGGATCGAACTCCGACCCTGCAAGAAGTGACGCCGTCCAAGGGGATGGACAATTCTATTAGGTAATGTATTATATCATTTGGATACTTAATTCCTGCTCCCATAGCTCACACACACACACACCGTATGTTAGCGAAATAAAAAACACTTATGGGAATATGTTTATTAAAACAGAAAACATTATATTCAGTTAATAAATTAACAAATCAGTGTGTGAGTGAAGAATCCATAAATCTTTGGGCAAATATTTTCTCCCTGTGCAGGAGGTCAAAGACTTTGTCGGCCTTCAGCAAGTCTTCGGTCGCGCGGCACCTTCTGCCAAAGCGGCGGCGGAATGAGCCGGCGGCAATCCAGTTCTTTCCCTCTTTCCTAAACAGCCAACTCTCGTAGGCCCAGTCCTCGAGGACGTGCACCTGACTGATGATATTATCTGCGAAGCGGACACACTTGGTTTTCTTCTGGTGGCGGCCATCGTCGCCGGAGACCTTTTCCTTCTCCATGGTAGGCTGCTTCACACTATCAAGAACCAGTAGAACACTTCTGGTAATAATATACCAGATGCAAGAATTATAGTCATGGAGATATAGTTACATCCCTAACTATAATTAATTTATCTGGTATATTATTACCAGATGTGTTCTACTGGTTCTTGATAGTGTGAAGCAGCCTACCATGGAGAAGGAAAAGGTCTCCGGCGACGATGGCCGCCACCAGAAGAAAACCAAGTGTGTCCGCTTCGCAGATAATATCATCAGTCAGGTGCACGTCCTCGAGGACTGGGCCTACGAGAGTTGGGTGTTTAGGAAAGAGGGAAAGAACTGGATTGCCGCCGGCTCATTCCGCCGCCGCTTTGGCAGAAGGTGCCGCGCGACCGAAGACTTGCTGAAGGCCGACAAGGTCTTTGACCTCCTGCACAGGGAGAAAATATTTGCACAGAGATTTATGGAGTCTTCACTCACACACTGATTTGTTAATTTATTATCTGTATACAATGTTTTTTGTTTTAATAAACATATTCTCATAAGTGTATTTTATTTCGCTAACATACGGTGTGTGTGTGTATGTGAGCTATGGGAGCAGAAATTAAGGATCCAAATGAATTATGTGTCAAAAAAATTTCAAAATGGTCAGAAACGATTATTAAACACAAGTGTCAACTGAAATTATGTCTCTGACTCTCAGCTATCACAATAGTATATATTAAAACAAATATATAATTAGTTTCATAAAAAAATTAAGTTAAACAAAATGATTTTTGTTATTTTTTTTCTTATTTGTTTATCGGACGATTTTCATGAAACTTATACACCTGACAGCACGTAGGCCTATCTGTAAGGGTGCCAATTTTGGAGGAAATTGGTTGATGTCAACCTCAGCCACAGATGGCAGCACCTTAGACTCTATTTTTTTACTTATTTATTTCAAGTAGCATAAACGTTCATATAACTCTTTCATTTTTTATTCAATTTACAAGAAACTTACACCTTATATGTAAAGTTTATGTCTCTAAAATCTGGGGTCAGTGTTTTATCCTAAGTTCACTTATTGATTTTATAATAGCAATAAACCTTTTACATTTGCATATTTTTTTTTGGGGGGGGGGGAACTTTGACTATTTGTATTAGGAAAACTAAACATGTTTTGGAAAATTCCTGTCCTCAGATCCTTTATTATATGCTAATGTGTCAGAAAAGTGTCATAGAATGATTATATCTACAAACGTGTGGTTGTATATACACACTTGAAAATGTGTAATATTCGTAGAAAAAAAACAAATTAAATCTCCCTTTCTATTTAGGCTGCACTACTGAAACTTGGAACAATTGCAGCCCTTTTCATATACAACTAGTCAAAGAATATTGGCTGACATTGAACAAAGTTTAAAAAACTAACTCATGGCTACTTAATCATATCCTCTCTTCCCCCTTTTTCCTTCTCTCTCTATATCTGTTTCTGTCTTTCTCTTTGTCAGTCTATGTCTGTATCTTTGTCTGGCGTCATTCTCAGTTTTTCTCTTTGCCCTCCTGTATCTTCCTTTGCCCTGGTCGAACCTGTCTCTCTGGAGATTTATTTCTGTCTCTACATCTGACTCTGTTTCTGTAAGTCTGTCTGTCTCATTCTGTTGGTTTGTTTCTGACTATAATATGTTCCTGTCTTATCGCTAACTTTCTCTCTCTCTCTCTCTCTCTCTCTCTCTCTCTCTCTCTCTCTCTCTCTCTCTCTCTCTCTCTCTCTCTCTCTCTCTTACTAAAAAACCGTTTCCCATCCGCTTCCGGGATGGGAAGCGGTCTGTGGAATGGGGACCTCATGGACTGACATATGTGGATAGGGGAAAAAAATGAATGAAATAGTCTGACAGGATTACAACTTATTAAAACCCGCGTTTCAATTGTTATCAAACTCCTAGTTACATCTATTACAAGATGGCTGTACACGTTGCTTCAGGTGGTACAAACGGAGACCCTTACCCCACGCCAACGTTACCAAAGCCGTTGGCATCATCTCCGTTACTTGGCACCGTAGACGACACAGCAAAATACCCACACAACTTTGAATGTTAAGACAACGCAGCTGACGTGCTGAGTAGAGGAAGCTACCGAGCAGAATTACAACAGTCATCGCTACCGAGAGAAAACGGGAACAGGCACAAAACCTGCCACAGGTATTCCTAATAATAGCTCATGTTTCAGACACCTGTTGCCTCAGACACCTGTTACTTAGCGTCCTCGTGTGTCACATAAATATCGCTTAAATGATAGCATAAGCGAGATATCCATAATTACACTACATATTAGGGGGGGTTTGGGACAACACACACACACTAGGAGCAATGGACGAGGCGCTGAATCATTGTATATAATGACGCTCGCGTTAATTCCTTCCCAAGCAACATAATTCTGTCCACAATCGTAGGTTGGACTTGGCCGGAGTTCGACTCGTTCTCACTTCGTCTCAGATTCGAGAGAAGCCAGTGTTAGCAGTCTGGGGGAGTGGTATGTGCCAATGGTTCTTATAGAGCCGGCAATTACCCAGTGGTTCTATGTTGATATGGTTACAGGACCGGCATTGACCCTGTGGTTCCAGGACCAGTATGGACCCAGTGGTTCCAGGGCCGGCAGGGTTCCAGAGCCGACTTTGACCAAGTGGTTCCAGGGCCGGCATTGACCCTGTGGTTCCAGGACCAGTATGGACCCAGTGGTTCCAGGGCCGGCAGAGTTCCAGAGCCGACTTTGACCAAGTGGTTCCAGGGGCCGGCATTGACCCTGTGGTTCCAGGTCCAGTATGGACCCAGTGGTTCCAGGGCCGGCAGGGTTCCAGAGCCGACTTTGACCAAGTGGTTCCAGGGGCCGGCATTGACCCTGTGGTTCCAGGTCCAGTATGGACCCAGTGGTTCCAGGGCTGGCAGGGTTCCAGAGCCGACTTTAACCAAGTGGTTCCAGGGCCGGCATTGACCCTGTGGTTCCAGGGCCGGCATTGACCCTGTGGTTCCAGGTCCAGTATGGACCCAGTGGTTCCAGGGCTGGCAGGGTTCCAGAGCCGACTTTAACCAAGTGGTTACAGGACCGGCATTGACCCTGTGGTTCCAGGACCAGTATGGACCCAGTGGTTCCAGGGCCGGCAGGGTTCCAGAGCCGACTTTGACCAAGTGGTTCCAGGGCCGGCATTGACCCTGTGGTTCCAGGACCAGTATGGACCCAGTGGTTCCAGGGCCGGCAGAGTTCCAGAGCCGACTTTGACCAAGTGGTTCCAGGGGCCGGCATTGACCCTGTGGTTCCAGGACCAGTATGGACCCAGTGGTTCCAGGGCCGGCAGGGTTCCAGAGCTGACTTTAACTAAGTGGTTCCAGGGCCGGCAGGGTTCCAGAGCCGACTTTAACCAAGTGGTTCCAGGGCCGGCAGGGTTCCAGAGCCGACTTTAACCAAGTGGTTCCAGGGCCGGCATTGACCCTGTGGTTCCAGGTCCAGTATGGACCCAGTGGTTCCAGGGCCGGCAGGGTTCCAGAGCCGACTTTAACCAAGTGGTTCCAGGGCCGGCAGGGTTCCAGAGCCGACTTTAACCAAATGGTTCCAGGGCCGGCAGGGTTCCAGAGCCGACTTTAACCAAGTGGTTCCAGGGCCGGCATTGACCCTGTGGTTCCAGCGCCGGCATGTAATTTATGGGTCTATACTTCCGAACTTCGCATTTATTTAGAATATTTATTGCCAGTAATTTACAAAAAAAATTGTGTAATTTTGCTAATGTTGCTTCATTCAGTATTAATAGTTTAGTTAAGTGAGAGGTAAGTGAACACTATGAGCGCACTTGTCACGATTTAAGCAAATGAATGAGAATTTGTTACCCAATATTTTGCTCGTAATAATAAAATTATAGATATTTACAGAGCGATACACTTGTGAGGTTTGTATACAGCTGGGATCGTCTCCCATAAACATCCCTGTAGCTTTAAAAACACGACATGTGTAGATTTATGGGAAGATATGAGTAACACTTTGGGTGTATTTCATGAGAACGACACGTCAATAAAAATTTCACAGGGAATTATTTGTGTGTGTGTGTGTGGGGGGGGGAGGGGGAGTGTGTGTGTGTGTGTGTACTCACCTAATTGTACTCACCTAATTGTGCTTGAGGGGGGGTTGAGCTTTGTCTCTTTGGTTCCCGCGTCTCAACTGTCAATCAACTGGTGTACAGATTCCTGAGCCTACTGGGCTCTATACTGTGTGTGTGTGTGTGTGTGTGTGTGTGTGTGTGTGTGTGTGTGTGTGTGTGTGTACTCACCTAGTTGTGTTTGCGGGGGTTGAGCTCTGGCTCTTTGGTCCTGCCTCTCAACCGTCAATCAACAGGTGTACAGATTCCTGAGCCTATTGGGCTCTATCATATCTACACTTGAAACTGTGTATGGAGTCAGCCTCCACCACATCACTTCCTAATGTGTGTGTGTGTGTGTGTGTGTGTGTGTGTGTGTGTGTGTGTGTGTGTGTGTGTGTGTGTGTGTGTGTGTGTGTGTGTGTTTAGGGGCACCCCTGAGAGGCGGTGTTTGAGAGGAAGCTGGGAGGAACTTGAAGGATTATCAGTGCCACCGCAAAACAGCAATATTTACTGCATTTTTGTTGGTTTAGATTAAGCTAATCGGAGCAAAAAAGTTCCAAGCAACACGGGCTATGGAACAATATTGAATAGACGTTGCTGCGTGGTACAACTCCTCGTTAACATGTGATTTAAGTGAATCTCTGACATAAAATGACTTGGAACTCAGCATTGTTTTTTGACAACTAATTCACCTTGACAAAAATTATATACCCCTGTGGAAGAGCGGGGGGCGGAAGCTGTCCAAGAGCAACATTATCCCATATTAAAGGCAGAAAAGGAGGAATTGAGGATAATTAAAGAAGTCATGACGTTTACTATGGAGAAAATCGAACCCAATAAAGCTTGTGACAGAGCAAAAAAAGGGGGAACAAAAGCCTTTACAGAGGCTCAGAAGTAAGACAGATCAGTACAGAGACTCAGAAGTAAGAGAGATCAGTACAGAGACTCAGAAGTAGGACAGATCAGTACAGAGACTCAGAAGTAAGACAGATCAGTACAGAGACTCAGAAGTAAGACAGATCAGTACAGAGACTCAGAAGTAGGACAGATCAGTACAGAGACTCAGAAGTAAGACAGATCAGTACAGAGGCTCAGAAGTAGGACAGATCAGTACAGAGGCTCAGAAGTAAGAGAGATCAGTACAGAGACTCAGAAGTAGGACAGATCAGTACAGAGGCTCAGAAGTAGGACAGATCAGTACAGAGGCTCAGAAGTAGGACAGATCAGTACAGAGACTCAGAAGTAGGACAGATCAGTACAGAGGCTCAGAAGTAGGACAGATCAGTACAGAGACTCAGAAGTAGGACAGATCAGTACAGAGGCTCAGAAGTAGGACAGATCAGTACAGAGGCTCAGAAGTAGGACAGATCAGTACAGAGGCTCAGAAGTAGGACAGATCAGTACAGAGACTCAGAAGTAGGACAGATCAGTACAGAGGCTCAGAAGTAGGACAGATCAGTACAGAGGCTCAGAAGTAGGACAGATCAGTACAGAGACTCAGAAGTAGGACAGATCAGTACAGAGACTCAGAAGTAGGACAGATCAGTACAGAGACTCAGAAGTAGGACAGATCAGTACAGAGACTCAGAAGTAGGACAGATCAGTACAGAGGCTCAGAAGTAGGACAGATCAGTACAGAGGCTCAGAAGTAGGACAGATCAGTACAGAGACTCAGAAGTAGGACAGATCAGTACAGAGGCTCAGAAGTAGGACAGATCAGTACAGAGACTCAGAAGTAGGACAGATCAGTAAGTCATGTGCACCAGAGGCCAAGCAGATCAAGCAGTGTACTCAATACGCGTTACAAAAACAACAGAGAAATACAATAACCTATACGGTTATGTATTTCACACGACAGGAGATCAGAGACACACACAAAAGAAATAGACTGAAATGTTTATTTTAACAAAGTTCTGGTGAGTGAGACTTTAGGAAAATAGAACATTATTGCTGGATTCGCAGGTTTCTAAGATAGACGGAGATTGACAGTGAAATGATCTATCAACAAAGGACTCCAGTGAAACATTTACCTGGAAATAAGAGATGAAATTAAGAGACAGAAATAATCCGTCTCTTGGATATTAATCCGGATATAATCACTGCACATTAATCAGGATATGCCTGAGGAAGATAGAGAAGAAACAACTGAATATGAAGGAAGAAGAAGAGTATAAAATGAAAGAGAACAAGAACAAAAATAACAGAAACAGAGTACATTATAAACTGCCAAGTCATTCACCAACGACTCTTAGCACCGCGCAATAAAGAGCCCAACCAGCTCGTTCAAGAACGCGCCCAAGAAAATGAAAGGAAGTGACCATCTTAACATCCACCTCACCCCCCCCCCCTCCTTGTGATTAGACTTAGACAAACCGGCACTTCTAGCCACAGGGGGAAAACCAAGCGCCCCCAGCAGAGATGAGTAACGTCTACATTACGTGCAGTAATAAAGATGGACTTACCAACAAAGATGTGGAACTATGCGAATGAGCAACACAAAAATTTAGTGACGCAGCATCACATTATCACAGACGAAACTGATGAGTATAATAAAGAATGCGATCATCACACGACAATGCAACTTACTAACGAATGAGAGCTGTAGAACAGAGCTGGAGAAGGTGAAGCCTCAGCAGAGATAAAAGTGTATAAGATGGATAAATAGTAAGGAATAACAGACAAGACACTGAACCTAATAAAGGAATACCTGAATGACAAGAAACAAAGGGTCTTACTCAGTGAAGACATCAGATTGGAGGGTTATGGCCAAGCGGCCATAACTGTCTTATGTTCAGGTGTCTTATATGTCAAATAAGACACCTGAAACGCTGTTTTTAGGCCCGTTGTTCTTTCTTATTTCAAGCTTTGAATCCGAAGGAAATTAGTTCGGACATGTCAAATAATTCCTGATAAACCATTAGAGGAAAGAAATAACTAAGGAGTATTAAGGAATCCTGCAGGAAGATTTGGACCAACAGTAGTGGACAGATAAATAGCTGTTTTAAGAGTTTAGCCTCAATAAGTGGAAGTCAATGGAGACGGAAAATGGTGATATATCAGAAGACTTCTACATCAAAAAGAAAAAAGCATCTACAGGAACTAAAGAGATAAACAGGTACACGAGTGGACATAGTTCCAGCGCTAAGTATTCAGAGGCACACAAGACGATATCGGCAGCACTTGGGAAGGTTATCTTCTTGAGGTTATCTTGAGATGATTTCGGGGCTTTTTAGTGTCCCCGCGGCCCGGTCCTCGACCAGGCCTCCACCCCCAGGAAGCAGCCCGTGACAGCTGACTAACACCCAGGTACCTATTTTACGTGCTAGGTAACAGGGCTCTGTGGGAAGCTGACAAACATTACAATAGAATTTAGAAACCTAAAGAAGAAATTATTCAAGACAATTTACACATGCCTAAATAAGACAAAAACAAAACTTGAATGAAAAAGAAAAGTGCATGAAGACAAGTACCTGAATTAAGAGAAGCTAATCAGTCAGGTTAAAAAAAATTAAACTGAAAACAACGGCGGGAGAGAAGAGAGAGAGATATGATCCCATCATGCAAAATACTAAGGGGGAGTACAAAATGTGGACGAGGACAGCCTTTTCAAACACACCATATGAGACAAGAGGACATCAGTGGAGACTAGAAACGCAAATAAAGTTGAAGAAGCGTAAGAACAAATTACTTTTAGGAAAACACAAACCCAGACATTAGATAAGTCACACAAAAACACAATGAAGGAACAAAAGCTAATTGAGGGGATCAACTACAGCTAGGCCAACAATCCCTTGCTATAGTCATCGCTGGTTAGTAAGCAACATAAGGGGTGTACATCAGTTGATTGACGGTTGAGAGGTGGGACCAAAGAGCCAGAGCTCAACCCCCGCAAGAACAACTAGGAACAACTAGGTGAGTACTGCGCAGGGCCACTACCACTGCTACTGCTCAGGATCATTAAGGACGTTAATAATTGATTGATGAAGATTAAGCCACCCAAAAGGTGGCACGGGCATGAATAGCCCGTAAGTGGTGGCCCTTTTGAGCCATTACCAGTATCAATAGATGATACTGGAGATCTGTGGAGGTGCGACTGCACCCTGCGTGACGGGAGATGTCTCCCGTACGTTAATAATGCTTACCAGCTTGGTAAACATGATTGATTGATGAAGATTAAACCACCCAAGAAGTGGCACGGGAATGAATAGCCCGTAAGGATTGTCACACATGTTGCCAACACGTTTTATATATATATATATATATATATATATATATATTCCCCTGATGTGTGCGTCGGGTGTTGGAATTCTCGTTATGTTTACCCCCATCATTATCTTTTTTTCCCCGCAGAGGGAAGTTGTCTTTCCCTTCCATCATGTACCGTGTGGGTTGAGGCCTTCTTACCCCCTTAGTCTCTGCTTTTGTCTGGGTTAAAGGTGTGTGTGTGTGTGCTTTTGTGGATGTGTGTGCGTGCGAGCGTGTTCGTACGTGAGCATGTGTGTGTGTGTGTGTGTGTGTGTGTGTGTGTACATAAGCACGTTCGAGGGGGTGGGTGGGGGGGAGGAGGGGTGTTCGTGGGGGGGGGGAGGTGTAGAGGAAATCACACCACAATAAGCTGCACACGACTGGAAATAAACGAGTGAAATTAGAGTTCTGTGAAGTTTTCAGAGGCTATTATGTGCAATTTTTTGTTAGATAAAAGCTTATTTTCTCTCTCTCTCTCTCTCTCTCTCTCTCTCTCTCTCTCTCTCTCTCTCTCTCTCTCTCTCTCTCTCTCTCTCTCTCTCTCTCTCTCTCTCTCTCTCTCTGTGCTTGTGCATTCCTCAGTGTCAATCTCCAGTGGCTCACTCTCCATACGAACTGTATCCTGTGCCGCTGTCTCACGCTCAATACTGTGTCCACTGTGGCCTGTGTCCCATTAGACTACACGCCCAAAGCCTCACATAGATTGAACAAATCCACAAGGGGCCGTGATCAGAGTTCGAATTTACGTCCAAGAGGATTCCCACATATATTGCTTTGAATCCCACTTGTTTCACGGCCATGGTGAGTTGGCCCCCCTCCCCCCTTAGACGCCACATTGCAAGATATTTGCAACATTAAATAAGCCGTTATCGATGCTAAAAGGAGGCCTTTGAGACAGGATACGACCAAGTAAAACAAATTGGCAAGATTGCAACTCGAGGAAGAATGATCAGTGCGCAACGGGTGCGAGAAATAGTTTTTTTGAAGCCACATTACTGCCTATTACCAGCGAGACTAGGTTACGTGAGGGGGAGAGGGAGAGAGGGGTGTTTGGGGGTTCTACTGAGGGGTTGGTGGTGAAGTAAGGGGGTGTTGTGTTGTGGGGGTGGGGGGAGGGGTTGAAGGGGTTGTTTTTGGTGCTAGGTGGACCGGATTTAGGGAAGCATCTTGTAATGGGGAGAGAGAGAAGGGGAGATATTAAGACTGTTGAGAAGGAATATTTTGGCAAACGAGGGGAATGTTTTTTGTTTTTGTACAATCGCGAGGGGGAAGAGGTTTCAGGGCTGACATACATGAACACTGACGAAGATAAGCATTCACTTCCTTACATTCGTGGACCATACAAGCGTGCGTGATCAGTAGAAGAGTGTTCAAAAGTGTGTGTGTGTGTGTGTGTGTGTGTGTGTGTGTGTGTGTGTGTGTGTGTGTGTGTGTGTGTGTGTGTGTGTGTGTGTGTGTGTACCTCTGAATTAGGCTGGATTGCCATTGAATTAGGGTGTGAGAGCAGGAGTAGGGGGTGTGTGAGACAGCAGGTGCTGGTGGGGGGAGGGGGTGTGAAAGCAGGTCCTGGAAAGGAGGGGGAGAGGGGTATATGCCAGCAGGCCCTATAAGGGTGTCTGTTGTTGTTTAAGATTCGCTACTTGGAACAAAAAGTTCCAAGTAGCACGGGCTATGGTGAGCCCGTGCTACCGTGCTACTACTACTACTATAGGGGTCATCACCTCCCTCCTCGTATACTGTCACTTCCCCTAATTTTCGAATTTTCGGGCTTGTCTGCCGCAGGAAATAACATCCGCGGACTGGCAAACACCCGCGGAAATTGTCGTGAAATGAGTTAATGCCGCGTGACGAATCGTCGTCTGCACACACAAACCCGTAAACATGTGGAACGACGACGACGACGACGACGACGACCTTGTTTATATGGACTTTGCGCGCGTAAATAAATCATTTTTACATTCCAGATGATAATTATTTTAATTTCACCCAAATCAGTAGATAATAACGAGAGAAATTGCATACCGCCGCAACAAGATGACAAATGAAGGTTAACAGGGGTGTCTGAAGCGAAGAGTTGAATTCTGGGTGGATGTGTGTGAGGCTTGGCATGGGGGAGGGCGAGGCTAGCCTAGCCTAGGCTAGGTGGGGGACGCTCCACTATTACTCCAGGCTCGAGGCGTGCCCCAGTACCTATATACCCTTCCTCCTAACCCCACAGGTACGCCAAGCAAGCGGGTGGATAGCGGAGGATAGAAGAGGTGTTTTTAAGCTGTCCCGGCTAGCAAGCGGACGACGGTGGCTAGAGGGTAGGTGACCATTATGTTGTTATTCGCTCGGCCCGGCTCGTGAGAGTGGCAACGCCAACGTTGCCACATCTTGTGCAACATATAATTCTCATTGCCACATATCTCTTGAAGTTAGCGAACTCTAATCATCAATGAAAAATCTCTATAATTTCGTAAATTGCAAATTGAATTTTAGATTTTGTGTTTATCTTGTGGTAGAATCGTGGTAATTACCACGCGATAGCAATTGTTGGAGGGGGGGGGGGGGGTAGGGGTTAGTTGGTGGTTGAGAAGGGGGCCTAAAACGTCTTAAAGGATGGTTAATCTTAGGGCTGCTTAATCTACAAAGGTTAGCATGGCTTTGAATATCATATGTGAAGTCTGAACGATGGAAGGTCTTCACACCTGTTGAGGAGAAGGGCGGCGGCGAGGTGTGTGCCCTGTAGGATTCCTTCTGCGCTTCTGTGCTGATTTGGGTACGTCAAGACGGTCCAATGACGAGGACACACACAAAAAAGAAGTGTGGTTGATTGCTAGATCCTTTTATGAGAAGGTGGTGGTGGTGGTAGTGGTTGTTGAGGCAGAATTGTGCTAGAGTTGTCAGGTGGTTATGTAGGAGGTTAGCAGCTTCTTCACACACTCCTGTTTCTTCCTTCTCTACGTCTTCCTACTCTCTCTCTCTCTCTCTCTCTCTCTCTCTCTCTCTCTCTCTCTCTCTCTCTCTCTCTCCCTACTCTCTCCCTACTCTCTTTCTCTCTCTCTCCCTACTCTCTCTCTCTCTCTCTCTCTCTCTCTCTCTCTCTCTCTCTCTCTCTCTCTCTCTCTCTCTCTCTCTCTCTCTCTCTCTCCCTACTCTCTCCCTACTCTCTCTCCCTACTCTTTCTCTCTCTCTCTACACTCTCCCGTGGTCATCACCTTCACCGTCTCTCTGGCCATCATATTCACTAGGTGAGTACATTCACTTCACTGTCCCACTGGTCATCACCTTCACCATCAAACATCAGCGTGATCATCACTATCAGTTCTCAGCATGGCTTCTACAGTGTCACTATATTCCCTGTTCATCATAATGGTTAAAATTATCTCAATCTTCTTCATCACTGCTCCTCGTCACTATCATTATCACACTATCAAATGTCTGACAAATGTTACCCCTTTTTTTTAGTTCTTTTTTTCCCCCTTTCAAATTGTCTTTTGCTTGTTTCCCATTCTCGTTCTTCCTCCTTCTCTTCTACCACCCCCTCCCCCTCTCCCCTGTCCTCCTAGATGGAGGGAATTAGAGAAAAAACGCAAAGGAGAAACAGCAGAGGAGAGAAAAAAGAATTAAAAGGGGGGACGAAGGTAGACTATAAATGAAAAGGCACCATCTAAATCCCTTCCCCCTTTCCCTTCCCTTGGGGGGGTGATGGGGGGAGAGGGAACACACACACACACACACACACACACACACACACACACACACACACACACACACACACACACACACACACACACACACACACACACACACACACAAGCCCTCGTTAAAACGTGGCTCTATAACTACCGGTTGCGAACTGGTGTTAAGGCCGGACCCAAACAAGATCAGTTCATGTCTGGAGGTCTATTACAGTGTTGAAGTTGTCATGTACATCAGCCGGCGAGAGGCAGGTGATCTTAAGGTGGGATCGAGACGCCTCGGCCCAACTGGCAACTTCAATTACGATAATTTTAGGACGCGGCTGATTTATTTATTTTGGGGCAATTTAGATAACTTTTAAAGATAAGCCCCCTTCTCCCCCTGATGTTGGCTGGGGGCTATACTGTGGTTGGCTGGGGGCTATACTGTGGTTGGCTGGGGGCTATACTGTGGTTGGCTGGGGGCTATACTGTGGTTGGCTGGGGGCTATACTGTGGTTGGCTGGGGGCTATACTGTGGTTGGCTGGGGGCTATACTGTGGTTGGCTGGGGGCTATACTGTGGTTGGCTGGGGACTGGCTCTTGTTGGGTATTGTCGCTTGTCATGTTGGGGGGTGTGGCCATTCTCGTATTAGGGAGGGTGTGGCCAGTCTCGTATTACGGAGGTGTGGCCAGTCTCGTATTACGGAGGTGTGGCCAGTCTCGTATTAGGGAGGGTGTGGCCAGTCTCGTATTACGGAGGTGTGGCCAGTCTCGTATTAGGGAGGGTGTGGCCAGTCTCGTATTAGGGAGGGTGTGGCCAGTCTCGTGTTAGGGAGACGTTGCCTCCCTAATACGCAAATGATGATATTGATGATAGTAAACTGCTTGTTAGTGATGAGATCTCGCCCTCTTAACGAATGGTAGTCTACCTGTTGATATTGACAACCGTCCTGTCGTTAGTCCTCGACTGATGGTAATAATAGCTTCTTAATGGTAGTCTGTCTCTTAATGGTAGGCTGATTGATGAATTTTGAACCCTTGTTGATGAAGGTAACCTGTCTTATTGATGGCAGAATGTTTGTTGATGATGGTTGAGTGTTGTTGTTGTTGTTGTTAGCGTGCCCGTTGATTGATGGTAGTCGATTGCCTGTTATTGATGTAAAGCTGCCTGGTAATAGTGGTTGACTACTTGTCGTTGATAATTGCCTGCATGTCGATCTTAATAGCTTACCTGTGACATGTGCTCGGTTGATTGATGTTGAGGGTTGTCCTAGTTATTGATATTATAACCTGTTATTGATGGTATATAGCCTCCTGATAACGGTTTCCTGTTTATTGGTGATAAGCCTGTTGATAATGGTATATCACACTTGTTATCTGTGGCCTGTCTGTTGATGACGATAGCCTTCTCTGTTGCTGAAGATAGCCTTCCTGTTTCTGAAGTGTTAGACCGATCAGCTGTAATTGATAGGCTACTATCAATTACAGCTGATCTTCCAGACATTACAGCACCCGCTGTAGCGACTGAGAATCGAATGTGACACAAAAATGACATCTAACACCGCTGATATATATATATATATATATATATATATATATATATATATATATATATATATATATATATATATATATATATATATAAACATTCCATAAGCACATATATATATCTCTGTAACACCGCTGATGATTTTGTCAGAAGATCCGAAACAAATTGTAACAACCAAGGATGACCTGTATATATATATATATATATATATATATATATATATATATATATATATATATAAACATTCCATAAGCACATTATGTGACTCTGTAACCTCCACTGCCGCCCATGGGACGGGTATGGGGTGCATAATAATTGAGCAAAATCGAACTAGATCACGTGGCATATTTAGACATAAGAAAGTTGTTGGAGTTCCTTCTGTGTCAACGTGTTCTCAGGGAGGATGCACCCTGTAAGTAATAACTTTAAAACCCACTATGTAATTAGTGCTATTATCTTCTTGGATACGCTCAATCGGTGCAATATTCGCAAACATATGATATATGAAATTAAAAGCTATTTGAATATGCCCTAGAATTTCATTTACAGAAAACTAAATTCTTCAGAACATTTCCAAGAAAATGAATTAGAGCATAGGTGTTTTTTTTAAATATATTTTAAACCAACGATTTATAATACAATAAAGTTATAACTAGAGCATATTCTCTGTTTAGGACAAAAGGTTCACTTGCCAGTTTACATGTAGACTATTATTGGACCCGTAACATACTTTCAGACCATCAGAAATATCTAGATAACTATATCCAGGTGGTGTGAGATGGGGGGGAGGGGGGGGGGGGAGTTTGATGTCTTGTGGTAATCACTTTACCCTCCAGGTACGAGTTCGCTGTGTATAGCGAAATAGCAAATAGCAAATACACCAATAGCAAAAAAAAAAAAACGCGAAATTTTTGTGGGGGTCGGGGGGGGAAGCGCGACAGTCCATATATTATATATCATATCTACAGTCTCTGGGTAAGTACTATAATTGTTGGAGGATGTATTGACCCAGTGGTGCTAGTAGCTGGCCTGTTATCGTACCCTTTATTAAAAAAAAAAAAGAAAAAAGAATCCTATCTCTTTTTTTTTGTTATGGTAACCTGCTTGTTTAATGATCATTGCCTTCCCGTGGGGTGATGATATCTTAATACCTGTTAATGATTGCAAACAGGCTGTTGCTCGTGGTAGCCTGCTTTTTTGTGTGTGTTGATGATATCCTGCCACTTTCTGAGCGTTGCCTGTCTCTTGTTCATGGGTTTACCGTGTTTGTTTGTGGTTGGCTGTTTGTTGATGAAGCTAGCTTACCTGTTTGATAAAGCTAGTTTACCTGTTTGATAAAGCTAGTTTACCTGTTTGATGAAGCTAGCTTACCTGTTTGATGAAGCTAGCTTACCTGTTTGATGAAGCTAGCTTACCTGTTTGATGAAGCTAGCTTACCTGTTTGATGAAGCTAGCTTACCTGTTTGATGAAGCTAGCTTACCTGTTTGATGAAGCTAGCTTACCTGTTTGATGAACCTAGCTTACCTGTTTGATGAAGCTAGCTTACCTGTTTGATGAAGCCAGCTTACCTGTTTGATGAAGCTAGCTTAGCTGTTTGATGAAGCTAGCTTACCTGTTTGATGAAGCCAGCTTACCTGTTTGATGAAGCCAGCTTAGCTGTTTGATGAAGCTAGCTTACCTGTTTGATGAAGCTAGCTTACCTGTTTAATGAAGCTAGCTTACCTGTTGATGAAGCCAGCTTAGCTGTTTGATGAAGCTAGCTTACCTGTTTGATGAAGCTAGCTTACCTGTTTGATGAAGCCAGCTTACCTGTTTGATGAAGCTAGCTTACCTGTTTGATGAAGCCAGCTTACCTGTTTGATGAAGCCAGCTTACCTGTTTGATGAAGCCAGCTTACCTGTTTGATGAAGCTAGCTTACCTGTTTGATGAAGCTAGCTTACCTGTTTGATGAAGCTAGCTTACCTGTTTGATGAAGCTAGCTTACCTGTTTGATGAAGCTAGCTTACCTGTTTGATGAAGCCAGCTTACCTCTTTGATGAAAGCAGCCTGCCAGCCTGCCAGCCTGCCATTCTTTCTGCTATTCTGCACAAAGAATAAATTCGTAAAAGAGGCGAAGGATCGTTTAAAAGCCATGTCGTACTCTACGAAAATAACTATTGTGGAAATGCCCTATGAGTATCCTCTCAAGATCTTCGTCAATTGATATCTGTTCCGTCAATGGTACACGTGTAACACATCTGAGTTTTTTGTGCAATGAACCGCACTTTCAGACACCAGCGTCAAATGATTTTAACAGATGCGATTACATAAATTGACTTTTGTATTTTTTTTACACACGTACATGTAAATGTATATATATATATATATATATATATATATATATATATATATATATATATATATATTATGATACAAATATTGGACATGGAAGGTAATTGTGTGTTTCAGTATAGAGGCTACGGGAGGAGCTTTTATTATTTATTTTTTTGTTAATATACAAGTTGGTTTAACATACTTGTAATTGACCTTGTAAAAGTCTCCGTGGAAGCTGTTAATTTGTTTTGTTGTTGTTGTTGTTTTTGTTGGATATTCTTGCATATATATATATATATACAAGTTCGCATACCAGAGTATATTCTGGTATACCAGAGTATACTCTGGTATACCAGAGTATACTCTGGTATACCAGAGTATACCAGCTTGCATTGACGTGCAACTTTACGTATGTCACTGCTTCTATTTTTTGTCGTTTCTTTGCAACAGCTGCCAACCTTACCTTCAATCATTCCCTCACAGTCCAAACATTCTTCCCTCACTGTTACCTTCCCTCCCTACCAAACTCTACCTTACCCATCTCCACTTCACACCCCTCTACCCATTTCCTCACCCCCTCCTCCTCCTCCTTCTCTTCTCATCATACCCCGTTCATCACACCCATTTCATTTGCATAATTTGGTTCAATTGAGGGCCACATATTGAAGTGAAGCCCAGACACTGGAGAGGTGTTATTACGGCACCGCCTCCTCGCCCAGGCTGGCCGGCGGAGGCTGGGGTCTGGGATGAAGACTGGGAGATGAAGAGAGATCTGGGGTAGTAACTCTTGGGGGGGGGAAGGGATGCTGGTTGGAGGCTGGGAGATGAGGGAAGATCCGGGGGGGTAGATGCCTCAGTAGGGATGCTGGTTGGAGATTGGGAGATGAGGGAAGATCAGGGGGGTAGATGCTTCAGTAGGGATGCTGGTTGGAGATTGGGAGATGAGGGAAGATCAGGGGGTAGATGCTTCAGTAGGGAAGCTGGGATAAATGCTATTATCTAAACAAATGTCTGGGGAGAGCACTTCGGGTGGCCCCTGAGACCTAGCCACTTGGGTGACAACGGTAGACAGACTCTGGGGGCTCAGGGTGAATGTAACAGCCCCATAAGTGCAATTATGCACTGGTTATGACAGTTAGAAAGTGTACTTATTACACTTAGTATTAAATCGTACTGTCAATTCGGAGGATGGGTTGGATAATTGTGGATGGTGATAGGAGCAGGGAGGCTGAGAGCAGGGGAGGCGAGGGAGGGGTTAAGAGGGGTGTGATCCGCCTTACCTTGGGGGGGGGGGGATTACCTCGTCTGTGGTGACGCGGATCAAAGTCGTATTCGTCGTGATCCTGGTCTCTGGCAATGCCTCCTGGTTGATTGATCTGGTCAACCAGGCTGTTAGACGCCTGGTTGTAGTCGCTTGTAGTTCTTGAAGATGTTTAGACAGTTTTCTTGTGACCACGGGTGAGAAGTCGACTAGTTCTGACCCTTATGTATAAATAGTGTTAACAAGTCTTGGGTACTTAATGTTGACAGTAATCTCTCTCTTACTCTACCCATTGCACCTCTACTTTTCAGTGTGCCTATTTTGCACTTCCTGCCATACCTCCTGGTCTTACAAGAAGTTATTTCCATGTGCAGATTTGAAATCAGTCTCTCTAAATAGTTTCTTAATGTATTATTAGTCTCTCTTACGCTCTAGAGAATATACTTTGGGAGATTGGTCGCCCTTAAGATCCAGTTTTCTTCAATATGATGATTTTCATTGTGTGAGTCTTCGAAGTTGCCTCAGTGTCTTAGCAAAGTTGTTGGGATGGTGGTCGGTCTGTGATCATATCCCGTGGAGGCCGCGATAGAGTTGTTGTTGTTGTTAAAGATTTGCTACCTGGAACAAAGTTCCAAGTAGCACGGGCTATGGTGAGCCCGTAGTGCCTTCCGCGATAGAGGGAGATCGTGTCAATGGCATGTACTGGTCATGTCTGTAAAAACTACCTAGTACCTATATTCGCTGTTCAGAGCTGTGTCAGTTGAGGAGTTCCCTTTAGTGTGAGTTAGTGTGAGAGTTAGTGTGATTCTTGCTGGTTTACTGTCTCACTCTGGGGGGAAAACTTGGATGAGAAATTCTCGGATTTTGATAAGGTAGCGAATGCAGTGTTGATATTCAGGCTGTTATGTTTTTTGGCCAGTGAGATTATATACAGATTAGTTCTGTTTGTTTCTAACACATTTAAACAATCTAAAACATGTTAATTACTGTTAATTTAATTTGTATATTGCCTATGTCGAATTTTCATTTTATTTATATTTATTTTTATAAATGGCTCTCTTAAAGACCCTTAACTTACGGTGGTGGATAAATTAGTTCTCAATTAAATTATCGTCGGGATGACATTGGTCAATGCACCTAGGGGTCAAGGGTCATTTACGTTAATAGAACATATATTATTTTTTTTCAAATAACCACCCACATTAACATATATTTAGACCTTCACTGGACCCAAAGGTATTAGGCAGTGCTTTCCAACCTTTTTTCTACTCACGTCCCTATTTCCTAGTACCCAAAAGACCTGCAACTCCCTCCAATATATATTATCCAAGTTATCGAGATATATATTCATATATATATATATATATACTCAAAATATATGTTCGGCGACCCACCTCAAGACCTTGAGAAACCTACCGATGGGAACCACTGGTATAAGTCTTTACGATAACTATTTGATCTAACTAGAGTCTTGGACCCTCACTCACCAGGCGTTACCCATGCACCCCAGAGCCGGCCATGGGGTGAGTCCCCCTGGACCACCTCCGGCCGGCCATGGGGTGAGGCCCCCCTGGAACAGGCTACAAACCACCCCACTGCGGTCCAAGGCTTCTGGAGCAGACTGGCAGAGATAATCACAGGGTCAAGTCACTTTGCTAGGCACTTAACCTTTTCGGTCCAAGAAAATTAATTTAGTAAACATCTCATTAGTTTCGGCGGGAACCGTTGGGACATAAGCGGGAACAAATAGCACACTGTTATTTTGCTCCTTACGGTAGTGGAGCAGAAGGGGGGAAGTTCCCTGCCCGGTTGCGGTGTTCGCGTAGGTCTCTTAGGCAGCCCTGAGACGGATGACTAAAACTCACGATCAATTAAGAACTTTGGCGGTGAGTTGGATGAAACGTCGGAGTGGGAGATGTTGCTGGCGATTGACGGCCCTTCTCTCCATCCATGCCTTGTCTGCCTGCCTGCCTGCCTGCCTGCCTGCCTGCTTGCCTGCCTGTCTGCCTACCTGCCTGCCTGCCTGCCTGCCTGCCTGCCTGCCTGCCTGCCTGTCTGCCTGCCTGCCTGCCTGCCTGCCTACCTGCCTGCCTGCCTGCCTGCTTGCCTGCCTGCCTGCCTGCCTACCTGCCTGCCTGCCTGCCTGCCTGCTTGCCTGCCTGTCTGCCTGCCTACCTGCCTGCCTGCCTGCCTGCCTGCCTGCCTGCCTGCCTGCCTGTCTGCCTGCCTGCCTGCCTGCCTGCCTGTCTGCCTGCCTGCCTGCCTGCCTGCCTGCCTGCCTACCTGCCTGCCTGCCTGCTTGCCTGCCTGCCTGCCTGCCTGCCTACCTGCCTGCCTGCCTGCCTGCCTGCTTGCCTGCCTGTCTGCCTGCCTACCTGCCTGCCTGCCTGCCTGCCTGCCTGCCTGCCTGTCTGCCTGCCTGCCTGCCTGCCTGCCTGCCTGCCTGCTTGCCTGCCTGTCTGCCTGCCTACCTGCCTGCCTGCCTGCCTGCCTGCCTGCCTGCCTGCCTGTCTGCCTGCCTGCCTGCCTGCCTGTCTGCCTGCCTACCTGCCTGCCTGCCTGCCTGCCTGCCTGCCTGCCTGTCTGCCTGCCTGCCTGCCTGCCTGACTGCCTGCCTGCTTGCCTGCCTGTCTGCCTGCCTACCTGCCTGCCTGCCTGCCTGCCTGCCTGCCTGCCTGTCTGCCTGCCTGCCTGCCTGCCTGCCTGCCTGCCTGCCTGCCTGCCTGACATGAGGCAGTGTTCATGGTGAACACTGCCTCATCCTCCACCCTCACCCTCCAGCCTCAACCTCCACCCTCTTTTAAGATTCATCAACCCTCGTCCGACCTCATAATTTGTCAAGAATATAATCTTCGCCCCTTGTGTCTCTCCATAAGCGTAGGAAGCTGGCCTGAGCCACCATACGCTGCACAAGAAGACAGCCAACAACAGCATGATTGATCATGTTCCTCTCGCCAACATTCTCGGGGCCTTAAAATCAAAACTTCACTACTCTGGGAGGCACCTCTCAGAAGAAATGCGAATGAATAGATGGCACAACACGATCAGAATGGGTGGAAACGGTGGCACTGCCACCACCTCCATCGCTGCCACCACCTCCAACACTGCCACCACCACCAACACTGCCACCACCACCAACACTGCCACCACCACCAACACTGCCACCACCACCAACACTGCCACCACCACCAACACTGCCACCACCACCAACACTGCCACCACCTCCAACACTGCCACCACCACCAACACTGCCACCACCACCAACACTGCCACCACCACCAACACTGCCACCACCACCAACACTGCCACCACCACCAACACTGCCACCACCAACAACACTGCCACCACCACCAACACTGCCACCACCACCAACACTGCCACCACCACCAACACTGCCACCACCACCAACACTGCCACCACCACCAACACTGCCACCACCAACAACACTGCCACCACCACCAACACTGCCACCACCAACAACACTGCCACCACCACCAACACTGCCACCACCACCAACACTGCCACCACCACCACCACCAACATCAACCAGCACAACATCTGTTGCATGAGAACTTAATTCACCACCTGGTACTTGCTCAAGACCTGAATTTGGGTCCACTCGACTCCCTCCTTCCCAACCTCTTCTTCCCCCCCCTCCCCCCCCCACCACAACCCCCATACACCCCCCTCCAAAGACTCTTATTCCCACACCTCTTGCTTCCTCCAAATCCTCTTTCAGATCCTCCAAAGATCATCTCCTAACAATCATCTCATTGACCCCCCCCCCCTTCTCCCCAATCTTGGTCTCCACCTTGGTCTCCACCTTGGTCCCTACCTTGGTCTCCCACTTTGGTCTCCCACTTTGGTCTACCACCTTGGTCCCTACCCTGGGCATCAAGGACTCAACACGCCAATCATTTGCCTTCAGCCTAACATTTTCTTCAGTCTCAGCATTTTCTTCAGTCCCCTTCACCTCTCCCCCCTCTACCCCTCCCCCTTTTACCACCCCATCGCCCCCCCCATCCCCCCCTCTCCTAACCCCCCCCCCAAACACACACCGACACTGTAACAGCCGTAACACAGCCGTCACACCGGGAGGCCAAAATGACCGTTAATTGATATGAACGATAAGGGCGAGCGCCCTAATGGAATCAACAAGAAAATCGCATTTGAGACGCGACAAACAAAGGCAATTAAGTAGGTAATGGCCGTACGACACTAGCTGCTCGTTATAGGGCCGTTAATGGTCTACCAGCCTATTTAGCGATTGGCTTGTTTACCATTTATAAAATAATAATGCAGGAATTTGGGCGCAGGAAGGTGAACCATGTTACAAAACGCTTTATCAAGGTGTGACGTTCGCTGAATGACAAGTAGGAGGAGCTGGCAGGAATAGCTGAAGACATATAGGTACAGGAGAGACCTAGGAGTGAGGGAGAAAGAGAGAGAGAGAGAGAGAGAGAGAGAGAGAGAGAGAGACAGAGAGACAAAGACAGAGACAGAGACAGAGACAGAGATTGTACGTATGAGAGAAGACAGTGTTGGAGATTATTGAACAGAGAGAGTTGAGAGAAAGAGAGGAACGAGGAGGAGAGAGAGAGAAAAGGAGAAACTATGGGAAGAGACTTGAGAGAAAGAGAGTAACTAGGGGGAGAGAGAGAGTGAAAGAAATGAGAATGGTCTGGAGAAAGAGGAAAAAGATTAAACAAAACTAGGCAGGATGGGAACGAAAGAAGTCACTGATAAGAAAGGTGAAGAAGAAGGGAGAGAATGAAACAATGAAGGGGTGTAGGGTGGGAGAGAAAGACAAAGAAGAGAAGAAGAGTGACAAGAGACAGTCGAGGAGAGAGAGAGAGAGAGAGAGAGAGAGAGAGAGAGAGAGAGAGAGAGAGAGAGAGAGAGAGAGAAAAAAAAAAAAGAGAGTGAAAGGAGATGAAAAACAAGCTAAGGAAGGAGAGTAGATGGAAGGAGGCTGATAAACCCTGGGAGAAAAAATAAAGAGAAACAAGGCCGTCCAGAAATAAACATCCAGAGATATTAAAGAAGCAGTGAACAGAAGAGATGCGAGGAGAAGCAATAAAAAGAGAGAAAGGAGAGTGAAAAAGAGTCTTGGAGAGAGAGAGAGAGAGAGAGAGAGAGAGAGCAGGAGCACGGGGCGTCTGACACCACATCCATCATTAATGTGACATGATCACTGTTGGAAAGTTTAACTAATCGCTGTCATTAACTTCGCCAGATGCAACGTTAAGGAGGCTGCTGCTGCTGCTGCTGCTGCTGCTGCTGCTGCTGTCGGTAATGTTATCTGTGCCAGTTAATGTGTGAAGGGAGGCTGCGAAGACGCTTAGTTTTATCATTACAGCGTCTTAGTCCAGTAATTACCTAAGTGTAATTACCTAAGTGTAGTTACAGGATGAGCTCGTGGTGTCCCGCCTTCCCAGCACTCTTTGTCATATAACGCTTTGAAACTACTGTGTTTTAGCTGTGTTTACAAGGTCTAGTAATAGCTCTTTAGCCCCCCCCCCACTTAGCCATCCATCTTCTCTGGATGTTGAGGCATTTGTTTCCTTCTGTTTCTCGTCCTATATGTCTTAGGAACTTGTTAGTGAGCTTGCTTCCACCATCTGCCTCTCTCTCTCTCTCTCTCTCTCTCTCTCTCTCTCTCTCTCTCTCTCTCTCTCTCTCTCTCTCTCTCTCTCTCTCTCTCTCTCTCTCTCTCTCTCTCTCTCTCGGTATCCGTGGTGAGATTCCGTTCTGGTCTGAAATCCTTCAGGCTATAACAGCTCTTCTAAGCTGTCTACAAATCTACTCTGTTCTCGCGACTGTTTCACTCAAAATCTTTCTTGCGGTAACTTCCGATCTCCCAGAGCCACGGGGAAGTTCTGGTTTACCATTTTTAGGACTTTCCTTGCCACCTGTGTTGGGCTTGAGAAATTCTCCGATTTTCTGGGTTATGTCTTCAGTAGGATTTGCTAGTGTTTGGCCTGTAACTCCTCTTGTTAAGGCAGTAGGTTAAAGGGTAAGTAGGTTAAAAGGTGGAGCACGTAGATGGCCGGATCGTTCCCTGAGGAGGTTCACAGGAAATGTCTGCTGTGTCTGCATCATTCTGTGTTTAATATAAGGTCTTGTCTGTGCCTGCAGGATCGTGAGTCTGCTTCCTACCCCCCACCGACATTTTCAGCTGTTGATCATGTCAATCCGTGAATGGTATTAAGCTCTGCGGCCTCCTTCTTCCACGCACCCATTTATTCACTGCTGTTAGACGGACTAGTCAGTAATAGTCACTATAGTGTGGTTTATATAAGGGGTGGGGGGCACTGTAGTGTTTTGTTAGTTATTGTATTTCCTTCTCGGGATGTCTTATAGGTTCGTTAGTTCATTTTACTCATTTTTAAGCCAGGGTTTATTTTCTCCTAGAGAATATTCGGTGTAAATGAGTTTGAGGCTGTGGTTGCGGGTGTGTGAGTGCAGCGAGTGCAGTCACACACCCGCAACACACCTGTAATTATTTTTTATTTGTTGACACCGGTGCGTACAGGAGACAGATGACATCTGCCTTGTTGGCAGGCTGAGAGCTGCCCCCTTTCTCCTAGCCGATGGTAAGACATATCCACTAGCTGTTGACCGAACAACACACTAGAAAGTGAAGGGACGACGACGTTTCGGTCCGTCTCAATCGACTTGAGACAGTCGGTCACAATCGACTTGAAAATGGTCCGGGACGGACCGAAACGTCGTCATAGTCGTCGTCCCTTCACTTTCTAAGTGTGTGGTTTGATCCACATAATTCAGCCACGTTATTGTGACTCCTCGTCTGCATCCACTAGTTCTCCCTGGAACACGACCCGCCTTATTGGTTATAAGTACCAGGTTTTTGGTAGTTAGTTTTGGTACCCGCTTACTGCTGGATGAAGAGAGGCGAATAGTTAAAGCATTGGTGCCTAGTTAAGCCTCCCTGGCCAGAACTCGAATGCTAACCCACACCTGAGCCTCGGGGCAGATGTTGTTCTGTTCAGCAACTTTGTCATTTCATGTCATTGTAGAACATGTCATTTCTCCAGAACCGTTGGGCGAAGGGGGTGATGGGAAGGCTGAGCTCAGCCTTTTAGCCATGCTGGGTAAAGCTTTCTCCACCAACCATATGCATATCTCCCTTTCACCTACCTGTCCTCTTCTCAAACTTTTACTATACACTCTCTCTTCTCTTGCCACCCCTCTTTTCTCCTCTTTTTTTTCCACTACTGTTCGTAGTGGAAGTTTTGGTTATCTGTGTGACATCCTCAGAAGTTTGATATCAATCATGTTTCCCCCCAATTTTTCGTTATCTTTTTTCTTTTTTTCGTAAAATTTAGATTTAACTTTGCTGTCCAATTGTTTTATTTTATTTTATTTTAAATAAGTCTCATTAATTACAAATTACCGGTCGAAAGTTCCTCTCTAACACGTTGATTTGAAAAGACTTCATTACCTGGACGATTCCGTATGAACTTTGCTATCGATCTCACCACTTAAATCTTCTCGCTAACTCGCAAGATATCTCTCTAACCGCAGCCTCTCACCACTTAAATCTTCCTCGCTACGTGTAAACATATCTTACTCACCCATCTCTCTCTCTCTCGCTACTCAAAAATATATATATATTCATTGTTTACAATCCATCCCAGCTGGTTTAATAGCATAAGAGAAAACATACACGAGGGGGGCAGACTAATGTATTTTTATCATACGTCTTCCTAGTATTCAGAAAATGATGAAGTGTGGGTGCACTGGATAGTTTATTTCCTACTCTTATTTATAAGAAGAGAGGCTGGAGATGATTATTATTTCTGAGAGCGCCAAGTGTGGAAGCAGCGAGGTCCGGAGCTGTGGAGATTATGCCTCGCTGTACAGTTAGCGATAATACTGATTATATAAGCCAATTCAAAATAATATCTGGTATATAGCCTATCATTAGATATAATCTATAATAACCAGTCGTCAGATTCCGGATATAATAGGTTCAGTAATAGTCAAGAGACCAGTGTTGAGCAACCCGCTGAGCCAGATGCTTGGGGCATTGGATCCTCCTATAGGAGCAATCTGTTGAACCAGATACTCGGGGCATTGGATCCTCCTATAGGAGCAATCTGTTGAACCAGATACTTGGGGCATTGGATCCTCCTATAGGAGTAATCTGTTGAGCCAGATACTCGGGGCATTGGATCCTCCTCTAGGAGTAATCTGTTGAACCAAATACTTGGGGCATTGGATCCTCCTATAGGAGTAATCTGTTGAGCCAGATACTTGGGGCATTGGATCCTCCTATAGGAGCAATCTGTTGAACCAGATACTCGGGGTATTGGATCCTCCTATAGGAGCAATTTGTTGAACCAGATACTCGGGGTATTGGATCCTCCTATAGGAGTAATCTGCTGAACCAGATACTTGGGGCACAACCACAACCACCACCACGCCTTCACAACCACTACCACCACCACACCTGCACAACCACAACCACTGCCCAACGAAGTACACACCTGCTGGCCGGCCATTAGCGAGCGTGGCGGGAGATTAGCGAGACGATGAAGAGCACTATCATTCCATCTGTTAATTACCGAGTATTGAACAATTAGTCAATGACAAATTTTCGCCTCAGGCGCTCGCTTGCCCGCGCGCACATGCACTAGGGGCCACCTCTTAACACCCCTTCAAGGGGCACTAGGGTCCCTGTCCACAGGGCTGGGGCCATGGACTCCCACCCCTACCCCCCTTAATACGATTTTCTTGAGGCAGTGTCTAGATGTGACTTCTAACTGTGAAGAACACTTCAAGGTCTCGTCTTAAGAATATCTCTTATATAGCTTCTATCTCAGTCGATTCTCTCCCCTCTCTCTCTCTGTATAATGCTAACGACTGTGTAAAGCTTCATTCTTCTCTCTCTAACAGTCTGAGCTTCTTGTAGATACTCTTATAGATACTTCTTCAAACTTTTAGAAGCACTAGTCTAAGTCCCCCCTTGCTTGCTTTCCGCCTAAGTTGGTTCTCAAAGTTATCCAGTTATTAGACACGAAGAAAGTATACATAGATGTGATGTATTCTGGTATATCCCCCGTGTCCTTCCGCGCGAGGTATAGACGCGTGTCTCTATAGGCTTCAACCTCCAGGGGCCAGATTCACGAAAGCACTTACGCAAGTACTTACGAACATGTACATCTGTCCTCAGTCTTTGACGGCTTTGGTTACATTTATTAAAGAGTTTACAAGCATGAAAACTTCCCATTAAACTGTTGTTATTGTTATAAACAGCCTCCTGGTGCTTCGGAACTCATTAACTGTTTAATAATTGGAAACAAGGCCGCCAAAGATTGAGAAAAGATGTACAGATTCGTAAGTGTTTGCGTAAGTGCTTTCGGGAATCTGGCCCCAGGTTATATACGTGTTTCTTTGGGTCTATATTGTCATTCATCTAAGACTTTTATGCTGCTGCTTTAGGGAGGTAACCGGCGGTAACTCGACCTGTCAAGAAGACGAGGTGTGTGTGGCCGTGTAGGTACTCATATCTAGAGTCCTGTTTGGAGCGCTCTATTCATATCTAGAGTCCTGTTTGGAGCGCTCTATTCGTATCTAGAGCCCTGTTTGGAGCGCTCTACAGTATCTAGAACCCTATCTGTACCTAGAGTCCGCCATTTTTGCTTTCCCGTCCACTGTCTCAAATGTATTTGAACCAATCGTGTGTGATTGGATCCTTTAACACCATATGTGTGTTGTAAGCCTCTATCATCATCAATACATCCTGTTTTACCGGTGATTATCTGTTGTGTTTAACTCACATGTGGTCCACCTCAGGTGTGGTCCACCTCAGTCATGTGTGGGCCACCTCAGTCATGTGTGGTCCACCTCAGTCATGTGTGGGCCACCTCAGTCATGTGTGGGCCACCTCAGTCATGTGTGGGCCACCTCAGTCATGTGTGGGCCACCTCAGTCATGTGTGGGCCACCTCAGTCATGTGTGGTCCACCTCAGTCATGTGTGGGCCACCTCAGTCATGTGTGGGCCACCTCAGTCATGTGTGGTCCACCTCAGTCATGTGTGGGCCACCTCAGTCATGTGTGGGCCACCTCAGTCATGTGTGGTCCACCTCAGTCATGTGTGGTCCACCTCAGTCATGTGTGGGCCACCTCAGTCATGTGTGGGCCACCTCAGTCAGGTGTGGGCCACCTCAGTCCTGTGTGGTCCACCTCAGTCAGGTGTGGTCCACCTCAGTCATGTGTGGGCCACCTCAGTCACGTGTGACTTCGGTGATTCTTTGGTCATATATTTTTTGATTTTGCAGTCTTAACTGGTAATTGATTAATACAAAACATAACAATTGTATCTGAAGTACAGCAGTGAGAAACATGGCTTACAATAGGAGCAGTGAGACATATTTCCCACACAAAAAGATAACATTAGAATGATAGGAACAACGTTTGACAGTTAATATCCTAGTATAAGCAATGTGTGTTAATTTTCAAAGGTAACATAACTCTGGCATTTTACATCTATAGATTCGAGGATTTAACCTGCATCAAAATTACTCTTGAGCGTACCTATTTCGTGTAAGATAAATCTGTTTTCACCTGGATTTAATGTGTTTGTCCCCCCAAAAAAATCCTTCTCTTTCAACGATTTTGACACTGTGACACATATATCCACTCTGCAGCCCAGCTACTTGAGACGGACGGTAGAACGACGAACTGTCTCAGTCTTGTCTCTGTCTTGGTCAGTCTTGGTCAGTCTCACTCCTTACAGTCCAGTTTTACTTTGAGCTTAGCATCACCTTTCTTGCTTCCCAGGTGAGCGCTGAGAATGAATTAAGTCAAATTATTATTTGCCCTCTTGGAAATGTGCTCTCGTGTATCTGGAGGCAAATTCAATCTACCCAAAATTCTTGATACAATGAAGAGAGGGGTGAAGATGTAGGTCTACATAGTTTAACCTAGTCTTCCCTTCTCCAGGCTTCAGTCATCGACCACCGGATGCAAACTTGTTTCGTTTACTGCCTCCTGTTGCCAACGTAATGACTCCTTGAGGTTATCTTGAGATGATTTCGGGGCTTTAGTGTCCCCGCGGCCCGGTCCTCGACCAGGCCTCCACCCCTAGGAAGCAGCCCGTGACAGCTGACTAACTCCCAGGTACCTATTTACTGCTAGGTAACAGGGGCATTCAGGGTGAAAGAAACTTTGCCCATTTGTTTCTGCCTCGTGCGGGAATCGAACCCGCGCCACAGAATTACGAGTCCTGCGCGCTATCCACCAGGCTACGAGGCCCCGAGACCCCCTCCTGTTCCCAAGTTCTCAAGAACTTGTGTCAAGAAAGATGTGTGTGTGTGTGTACCCGTGCATCTCTCTCTTTCTCAAAAAAATGCGTGTATTGAATCTTCGTCTTGTAGTTACTGTGTTTTTAATCCTAAAAGAAGGAAAATATGTTTTTTTAAGGCGTTGGTCATTTCCACAGCCATCATTTGAAGTGGATCACCATCTTGTGGTTCCTTAAACACCCTTCATCTCCAGTTTTTCAGGAAATGGTGACCATTTTCTTGACCTCGAGCTGTTTCTTATCCTTTCTGTCTAAGATTATGCAGTTTAGGCAATTTTTCCTTTGCTCTAACTCATTTCAAACAAAAGAAAGTACCGCATGATGTTCTTACGGGGAAAAAATTGCCGTCTGAAAATGCGGTCCGCCTCGTAGATGAGCCACGTCGTAGGCCAGCCTCGTAGATGAGCCACGTCGTAGGCCAGCCACGTCGTAGGCCAGCCTCGTAGATGAGCCACGTCGTAGGCCAGCCTCGTAGATGAGCCACGTCGTAGACCAGCCTCGTAGATGAGCAACGTCGTAGGCCAGCCTCGTAGATGAGCCACGTCGTAGGCCAGCCTCGTAGATGAGCCACGTCGTAGGCCAGCCTCGTAGATGAGCCACGTCGTAGACCAGCCTCGTAGATGAGCAACGTCGTAGACCAGCCTCGTAGATGAGCCACGTCGTAGACCAGCCTCGAAGATGAGCCACGTCGTAGACCAGCCTCGTAGATGAGCCACGTCGTAGACCAGCCTCGTAGATGAGCCACGTCGTAGGCCAGCCTCGTAGATGAGCCACGTCGTAGACCAGCCTCGTAGATGAGCCACGTCGTAGACCAGCCTCGTAGATGAGCCACGTCGTAGGCCAGCCTCGTAGATGAGCCACGTCGTAGGCCAGCCTCGTAGATGAGCAACAACTAAGACACAAATATGTTCCATGCATCATGTGCCCTTATCCCAGCAAACACAAAACGTTTTCTGACGTGTTTATTTGGGTAGCAGAAAGGTGACACTGTAAACTAATTATATAATTTTTGAACGTATAAAATACGCTAATTTCAGTCAGTCAAATCATAGACCCCCTCAACCACCTTGTTGTACGTACTAGGTAATCAACACCCAGTTCAGCCCCCCCTCATTATATTAATAATGTGCACATAATTCACCATATCCCCCCCTCCTCCTGCCCCCCCCCCACACCCTTCCCCCCCCCCCGGGCCTCGCCCCCCTCCCCCCTCCCCCCCAGATACAACACTCTCCGTTGAAATTCTAATTAAAGTCTGGAACACTCAAGCGGCGGGCCATTTATTTCCCCCCTGCCCTAGGTGGCCAGGCAGGCCATGTCATGGCCCGCGGGGCATTGAATGGTCCACTGATGACCCTCATTTATAAATAGACAATACATGATGGGTCCCCATGTATGGGGGGGATTGTGTCATGGCTTGCGTGAGTGCGTGTGGTGTGTGTCAGTGTGTGTGTGTGTGTGTGTGTGTGTGTGTGTGTGTGTGTGTGTGTGTGTGTGTGTGTTGTGTGTGTGTGTGTGTGTGTGTGTGTGTGTGTGTGTGTGTGTGTGTGTGTGTGTGTGTGTGGCGTGTGTGTGTGTGTGTGTGTGTGTGTGTGTGTGTGGCAGCGTTGTTATGAACGGGTGTGTGTGTGTGTGTGTGTGTGTGTGTGTGTGTGTGTGTGTGTGTGTGTGTGTGTGTGTGTGTGTGTGTGGCAGCGTTGTTATGAACGGGTGTGTGTGTGTGTGTGGTGTGTGTGTGTGTGTGTGTGTGTGTGTGTGTGTGTGTGTGTGTGTGTGTGTGTGTGTGTGTGTGTGTGTGTGTGGCAGCGCTGTTATGAACGGGTGTGTGTGTGTGTGTGTGTGTGTGTGTGTGTGTGTGTGTGTGTGTGTGTGTGTGTGTGTGTGTGTGTGTGTGGCAGCGTTGTTATGAACGAGTGTGTGTGTGTGTGTATGTGATGGCTGGTGTGGGCAAGTGTGTGTATGGAGATGGTGTCTGGTGTCGTGATGGTGCCTGTATGGTGATGATAGTGCCAGCATAATGACAGTGCCAGCATAGTGAAGATAAGAGATATATACAGATATACAGCTGGTCACAATATATCTTTCTCACGTCTCGACCATCTAAAAGAAAAAAATATACAACTTATGTTACCCATTAGATAAAAGGGGGGAGGGTATTAAACCCCCTTAAATACAAATGGGAGGAGTAACTGTCCAGTTGGGTAAGTGTTCTTTTCTCTATAAGTCCCGCCGCCTTCCCCCCCCCCTCCCCCCCCCCTCACCCTGTTCCCCATTTCTAACAAATGGGGAAGTGGTTAAGGGTGGTCCGTTTGTCATTCCAAACAATAACCCAACGCAATTTAATCTTGTAAGCGGGTCGACTGAGCTTTAAGGGCGAGCTTCCACTTTGGAAGTCATCGCTAAACCTTTAGATCATTAGCATTCCGGCGGTGCTCAGGCACACCATCCCTTTCTCTCTCTCTCTCTCTCTCTCTCTCTCTCTCTCTCTCTCTCTCTCTCTCTCTCTCTCTCTCTCTCTCTCTCTCTCTCTCTCTCCTTGAGGCGATAAATAGTCAGAAACGTTAAAATTACATAGGAATTAGTCGAGGAGTGTTGGCGTATAAGCATGACAAAGCATCCAAAGCCAAGGACCAGCCTGGACTACTCCATAGCAACATTTAAGTGGAAGATGAATATCAGTGATGAGGCAGCACAATAGAGAGAGCAACCACCCCTCCCTCAGACAGGCTTGACAGAAGTAGAAGTAAGTAACCCCAGAAGGAGTAGGGAAGTCAGTATAGGTCCCCAAATGAGAAGGAAACACAGGGCTGGACACGAAGATATTCCCATGGATACTAAGAGCATTGTATTCATTGTATACCATGGATATTAAGAGCATTGTATTCATTGTATACCATGGATATTAAGAGCATTGTATTCATTGTATACCATGGATATTAAGAGCATTGTATTCATTGTATACCATGGATATTAAGAGCATTGTATTCACTGTATACCATGGATATTAAGAGCATTGTATTCATTGTATACCATGGATACTACCAGGGGCTGTCTGCAGCAATGGCTGGTCCCCCCTTAACTGGTGTAGTAATCTACTACACGCTTTACAAAGGCAAGAACTACTGCTGGATTTGACAAATTAATACTGTTTGTCTCCCATATATATATATATATATATATATATATATATATATATATATATATATATATATATATATATATATATATATATATATATATATGTGTGACAGTTATGTCATAAGGTGTCATGTCAGCTGACATGACATGTTATGACGTGAGTGTTGGCCAGCTGACATGTTTTTTAAGCTGATCTCACTGCCTCTCTGGGCAGTGTGTTTTAGTCAATGATATCAGATGTGTATGGTTGATATCGTATCTGTATCAAATGTGTATTAACGATATCAAATGTGCATTAACGATATCAAATTTGTATTATTGGTATTAGATGTGTATTAATGATATCAGATGTATATTATTGATAACAGATGTGTATTATTAATACCTGATGTGCATTAATGATAACAGCTGTGTATTATTGATATCAGATGTGCATTAATGATAACAGATGAATGTTATTGATATCAGATGTGTATTTTTGATATTTGATGTGTATTTTTATATCATATGTTTTTAGTCAATGATTTTTAGTCAGGTGTGAATTAATGATACCAGATCTGTATGAGATAATGATATCAGATGCAGATGTGAATTTGATCAACATAATTATCCTAGAAACGGAAAGTTTGGATGAGAGGGGGGAGGAGGGGTATGTAATGTATGTGTACGTACAGGGGTGTGTACATTCAGGTATGTACGTACAAGGATGTGTGCAGTCGGTGGTGTACGCCCAATGGAGTGCGTACAGTTCCTGGTGTACGTGCAAGTGGGGTGTACACTCAGTGTAATTAGGGGTGTCCTGGAAGTGATGGGATAGTTAAGTTGTACAGGCTATATGCAACAGGTGTACATGTGAGGAACTGTACTCTAAAAACCTATATATGCATGAAAGTGTACTCTAAAAAGTTATATATATGCAAGAAAGTGTACACTAAAAAGCTATATATGCAAGAAAGTGTACACTAAAAAGATGTATATGCATGAAAGTGTACACTAAAAAGATGTACACGCAAGAAAGTGTACACTAAAATGATGTACATGCAAGGTGTGTGTGTGTACATGAAGTGGGGTAATAAGCAATTAGTGTACATGCCATAGGCTATGCGCACAGGGATTGAATATGTGACAGTTGTACATATGAAAAAGGTGTACATGCAGGGTGTACATACATAAAACGAATATGCGTCAAGCTAATTACCATACAGGTGTACACTAAAGGGTTGTTACAGGTAGTTAATGAATGAGCACCTGACATGCATGCAAAAAGTGTACATTTATTAGATATCCATATACGAGGGGGGCGGGTAGGGGGGAGGGTGGTGTACATGCCTGATCAACCAAGCTGTGCCTCACACGTGATATCAAATCAAACAGCCTGATTGAACAGACCACTAAACCCACGGAGGCCTAGTCAGAGACCGGGCCGCGGAGACGTTGATCCTCGGACTCATCAAACAGGTAACTGAACAGTAACCAAGATCCATGCAAGAAATGCACATTTATGATAGGGGGTGTAGATTATATGTACATGCAACAGGTGTTATTGCATTCAATACACATGTCAGCAGTGTACTGGCATGTGTATTGAAAGACGTGTTGAAAAAGGAGATTTTCCAAAAAACTAAATTTTCGTCTAGAGACACAAAGATTATTATTACCCGCAGTGAGTGGAGTCACGCCAGCGGGAGGTTTGTTTCAAGTCCGTAAATTTGTGAAGGGCATTGGTGGTGGTCGCGTTTGTAACCTTGAGATGAGTGTAGTGATGGAGGCACTAAACACAGTGATGGTGGTGGGGCTTGGTGGTGGGGCCCACACCCCGACACCAGTGCCAACACCAGTGCTAAAAAACAGCAGTGCCACACCAGCAACAACGGACATCAACACCAGCAACACCACCAACAACATCACCAAACATTCAACACCCAAAATCAAACCCCACATTACAACCCATTCAACTTCCCTTTCTCTAATTGAGCAAAAGCGTTCTCTTGAGTGCAAGATTAATTAAGTTAATTGTCCCCTCTCAAGATACACCTATACGTGATCAACCTCACTAATATAATCCCTTATAAAGGAGCCATTAGTGCATTTCTTAAGCAAACATCCTTTTCCAATCCCAGCTAAACAATCAAATTAAATCAGTACTATTAGCGGCGTCCTCAGTTGATCACTGGACGGTATGATAGTTATCCATTAGTAAGGGGGGGGGGGAAGAATTGGCGTGAATTAGTCATTTTCAAAGAGCAACTGTAGGCTCTCTTCTGCTTCTCTTCAGGCCACGTTACTGGGTGTCCACTGAAAAGGCGTAACACTGTACAATTTAACGGTGTTATCGAGGGTGTAAAAGTGTTCCGTTTATAGGCTGTACAAACATACACACAGTGTACATTCACTATACAAGCACATGGTGTAACTCACTATACAAACATTATTACCAAACCCTTGTTGTTGTTGTTTAAGATTCGCTACTTGGAACAAAAAGTTCCAAACAGCACGGGCTATGGTGAGCCCGTAGTACCAAACCTTTAAAATATTTTTTCCATTAAGTATTTCCTAAATTAAAACATGTCTTCGTAAAACTTGTTTTTTTTTTTTTAATAATACTCAGACTCAGTTGCTAAATAAAAATAATGCGAATTATTCTCATCCATGTCTACTTAGATAATTCGTGTGTGCTAACCAATTCGTGTGTTAATGAATTCGTTACCTGAAATTACCTTACTGGATGATGGCCATTGTGCAGGATAATATACATGGTGTCCTTGTGGCTCTTGGCTCGCCTCATTAATATGTGGTGTTATTATATGTAAATTATGTGGGAGCGAGTTTTATATTGTGAGGAGTAAAAGAGGCTAATTAATGTTATCTTCTCGGTGGGATAGCAGTTTGTTGTTGGTAACTGCTTCGTTTGCTTCCTCTGTGGCAGTGGCTGGGGGAGTGTGTGTGTGTGTGTGTGTGTGTGTGTGTGTGTGTGTGTGTGTGTGTGTGTGTGTGTGTGTGTGTGTGTGTGTTGCCTGCCTGTTTGACTAGTTTTTCAGCAACTATCAGTGTGTGTGTGTGTGTGTGTGTGTGTGTGTGTGTGTGTGTGTGTGTGTGTGTGTGTGTGTGTGTGTAAACAACGTCAAATATAATAACCAGCCTGTAACAATCTACCAACAACAGGTCCCTTGTTTGTCACCAACCCCCCCCCCAACCCCCCCCCCACCCCCCCACCCCCCCCCACCCCCCCAGCCCAGCCCCATTCGACTAACTAACTAACGACACCTTACTCAGCACCAAAAAGAACACAATCGGTACCCTTGCATCACACCAATATTATAGGTGTCCAAAAAATACAAACTTTACTCACACAAAGAATTTTGTTCATTTCTTTTTAAGACAAGTTCATTATTATTTAGAGGGTATTATTACGTCTAAATTTCTTACCTAATTCGCTGTGAGTTGTTTGTGAAATTTCATTGTTTAAACGTCTTGTTCCCATCCCCTCTGATTTCTTCATAATTTTTTTCCTGCCATTCATCGTCCTAATTCAGTCGGATCTTGACTCTTGAGTCTTTCATATTGGTAATGGCTGCCTTTGTGAGTCTTCGTTGCCAGTTCTGTGGCACAGGGACCGGTTCTGTGCGGCATAGTGAAGTCACACTAACGGGAGGTAAAGCTAAAGGTTACTGTCGTTCTAAACGTCTGTAGCACAGTGGTCAGATAAAGCCACAACATGGCTTTTTAATTCAAAATCAAATTCAAGGGCTTTATTCGTAAATATCTGGGTATTTCTAGATGCGTTAATTTACCCAAATTTACGGTAAATTATAGACCTGAGGGGGGAAGGGGAGATATAATTATAGAATAACGTGTAATATCTTAAATTATATATTGGTCGCTCTAGACTTAGATTTAGGAGCTATTATTTGTCTTCCCGTGACATATCATCGTGTTCATCTAATGAAAATCTCGTTGTTTAGAGTTAAAAATTTGCAAAGGCCAGGAATATGCCCAAAAGATAAACGCCCTTTGATAACTCTGCTTCCTTAAGTCATTCCTTCAAAATAGTTTTTTTTTTCCAGGGCGATCGTAAATAGGTTATTATTGCATCGGGTTACGCCCACACAAAATATGTTTAGGAAATTAGACAGCACTTAGAGGCTAGTTATTACTAACCCCATTTTAATAATCAACCCATTAGCGACTCTCTATGATGATGGAACATGTGTGGATATAAAGCATTTATTAAAGAAACTTGTTAAAGTTTCGCTCAGTTCCTGTTTTTAATTTTTGTCATTATCAAATATATAATTAGGACCGAAGACTCAGTTTTTTCTTTCATTTCGTAACCAGTAGCATACATAATTTATTTTCTGCACTTCCTCTATTAAATACATCATCCCTGCGTTAAATACAACCACTCGGCTCTTGTAGTCTCCTGTTCCTTCTGTTGTAGTCTCCTGTTCTCCTGTTCCTTCTGTTGTAGTCTCCTGTTCCTTCTGTTGTAGTCGCCTGTTCTCCTGTTCCTTCTGTTGTAGTCTCCTGTTCCTTCTGTTGTAGTCTCCTGTTCTCCTGTTCCTTCTGTTGTAGTCTCCTGTTCCTTCTGTTGTAGTCGCCTGTTCTCCTGTTCCTTCTGTTGTAGTCTCCTGTTCCTTCTGTTGTAGTCTCCTGTTCTCCTGTTCCTTCTGTTGTAGTCTCCTGTTCTCCTGTTCCTTCTGTTGTAGTCTCCTGTTCCTTCTGTTGTAGTCTCCTGTTCTCCTGTTCCTCCTGTTGTAGTCTCCTGTTCCCTCTGTTGTAGTCTCCTGTTCCTTCTGTTGTAGTCTCCTGTTCTCCTGTTCCTTCTGTTGTAGTCTCCTGTTCTCCTGTTCCTTCTGTTGTAGTCTCCTGTTCCTTCTGTTGTAGTCTCCTGTTCCTTCTGTTGTAGTCTCCTGTTCCTTCTGTTGTAGTCTCCTGTTCTCCTGTTCCTTCTGTTGTAGTCTCCTGTTCTCCTGTTCCTTCTGTTGTAGTCTCCTGTTCTCCTGTTCCTTCTGTTGTAGTCTCCTGTTCTCCTGTTCCTTCTGTTGTAGTCTCCTGTTCCTTCTGTTGTAGTCTCCTGTTCCTTCTGTTGTAGTCTCCTGTTCTCCTGTTCCTTCTGTTGTAGTCTCCTGTTCCTTCTGTTGTAGTCTCCTGTTCCTTCTGTTGTAGTCTCCTGAGAAGGTTAACTGTAGTCCATACCTTCTCTATCATTAACCACAATAGCCCATAAGAGTCTTCCTGGGTTCAACACAACGTACTGAATATACTTAAGTAAGATTATTCATTTCTTTTAAGACGGAACGTTTAAAGTGATGACTCGCATTAGTGTTAAACCATGAGACACTTAGGCCTATGTATGGGGCATGGAATATGAGTCATAGAATTATTTACAAAAATATATGTAAATTGGATTTTCGGTAATTCCAATATAATGGTACATTACAGCATCATCGGAACGTTAAATTGTTAAACCCAATTGTAGAATTTCATGTTAACTTTGTTCAATGGCTTATATATATATATATATATATATATATATATATATATATATATATATATATATATATATATATATATATATATATATATATATATATTGAAAGCTGTAGTAGTAGTATCAACACGAGTGTTAAATTCTGACTTAAATGGAAGATCTGGAAATAAGATTAAGAGACAGAAAGAAGAGAATAGAAGGAATTGATGAGAGAGGGGGGGAGTGTTGATCGTCTGGAGAATGAAGAGAAGGAGACTAGGAGGAGAAAGAGGAGGAGAAGAACGGCATCGGAAGATGAGCTCTGAAAGTATACAAATGCGAGGAAGAGAGAGAGAGAGAGAGAGAGAGAGAGAGAGAGAGAGAGAGAGAGAGAGAGAGAGAGAGAGAGAGAGAGAGAGAGAGAGAGCAAGAAGAAACTGGAAGATTAGAGAGCTTTTTTTTTTCTTAAATAAGGTGACTTTGAGCGGCCAGAGCCACTTAAGAGGCGGTTTTGTTACCTTAGCATCTGGGCTTGATGACGCCCGCCACCACCAGAGAAAACACCATCTCGCTCCTTTAACCGAACACGAGACGCTAAGTGGCTCTCGCTCCTACGAACAAAAGATTCCGATTAAAATTCTTAATGGTTGTGATCAATCAGCTGGCCGGGAGTGTGATCGTGTTGTGAGGCGGGGGGGGGAGGGGGGTGGGGGGGGGTGGGGGGGGTTGTCCGTGGCGCGTTGTGAGGGGGGGAGGGGGGTGGGGGGGGGTTGTCCGTGGCGCGTTGTGAGGGGGGGGGAGGTGTACGTGCTGTGAGGGGGGAGGGGGGGGTGTCTATGGTGTGTCGTGTGTACGTATGTTGGTGCGATATTTTACGTACAGTTTGATCGCTGTTTTGAAGCGAGAGAGTGGTGATGAGAGATAGCAATTGGGATTCAAACATTCGTTATCATTTAAGATCGCTATCCTGGTAATGGAAGTTTACCCTTACCATTAAGGTATGGTAACTATCATCACTATATCCTCTGCACAGTTAGGACGAGTTACGCGAGAACACTTCCAGGATAACTTACCTGTTATTGACCATTCTTTCTCTCTAAGATTATTATTTGTTATATGCGAATGTATGAACCTCCCATCCCCCCCAATCCCTCCCATCCCCCAATCCCCTCATCCCTCCCATCCCTCCCCCAATCCCTCCCCTCCCATCCCCCCAATCCCTCCCCTCCCATCCCCCCAATCCCTCCCTACCCATCCCCCCACCAAGATCTCTCTGTAGCTCAGATCGCTCCACTCGGAACTAGTTTCTTCCCAAAATATAAAAATTCAATGACAAAAGCGGAAAGCCCTTGAGAGGTGCGTGGTGATTAATGCAAATTGCAATAATCGGAAGTGTGTGTGTGTGTGTGTAATTACCTAAGTGTAATTACCTAAGTGTAGTTACAGGATGAGAGCTACGCTCGTGGTGTCCCGTCTTCCCAGCACTCTTTGTCATATAACGCTTTGAAACTACTGACGGTCTTGGCCTCCACCACCTTCTCACTTAACTTGTTCCAACCGTCTACCACTCTATTTGCGAAGGTGAATTTTCTTATATTTCTTCGGCATCTGTGTTTAGCTAGTTTAAATCTATGGCCTCTTGTTCTTGAAGTTCCAGGTCTCAGGAAGTCTTCCCTGTCGATTTTATCAATTCCTGTTACTATTTTGTATGTAGTGATCATATCACCTCTTTTTCTTCTGTCTTCTAGTTTTGGCATATTTAATGCTTCTAACCTCTCCTCGTAGCTCTTGCCCTTCAGTTCTGGGAGCCACTTAGTAGCATGTCTTTGCACCTTTTCCAGTTTGTTGATGTGCTTCTTAAGATATGGGCACCACACAACAGCTGCATATTCTAGCTTTGGCCTAACAAAAGTCATGAACAATTTCTTTAGTATATCGCCATCCATGTATTTAAATGCAATTCTGAAGTTAGAAAGCATTGCATAGGCTCCTTGCACAATATTCTTAATGTGGTCCTCAGGTGATAGTTTTCTATCTAGAACCACTCCTAGATCTCTTTCTTTATCAGAATTCTTTAAAGATTTCTCACATAATATATAGGTTGTGTGGGGTCTATGTTCTCCTATTCCACATTCCATAACATGACATTTATTAACATTAAATTCCATTTGCCAAGTGGTGCTCCATATACTTATTTTGTCCAGGTCTTCTTGAAGGGCATGACAATCATCTAAATTTCTTATCCTTCCTATTATCTTAGCATCATCAGCAAACATGTTCATATAATTCTGTATACCAACTGGTAGATCATTTATGTACACAATAAACATCACTGGTGCAAGAACTGAACCCTGTGGTACTCCACTTGTGACATTTCTCCATTCCGATACATTGCCTCTGATTACTGCCCTCATTTTTCTATCAGTCAGAAAATTTTTCATCCATGATAGAAGCTTACCTGTCACCCCTCCAATATTTTCAAGTTTCGTGTGTGTGTGTGTGTGTATGTGTGTGTACTCACCTAGTTGTACTCACCTAGTTGTGTTTGCGGGGGTTGAGCTCTGGCTCTTTGGTCCCGCCTCTCAACCGTCAATCAACAGGTGTACAGATTCCTGAGCCTATCGGGCTCTGTCATATCTACACTTGAAACTGTGTATGGAGTCAGCCTCCACCACATCACCCCCTAATGCATTCCATTTGTCAACCACTCTGACACTAAAAAAGTTCTTTCTAATATCTCTGTGGCTCATTTGGGCACTCAGTTTCCACCTGTGTCCCCTTGTGCGTGTTCCCCTTGTGTTAAATAGACTGTCTTTATCTACCCTATCAATCCCCTTCAGAATCTTGAATGTGGTGATCATGTCCCCCCTAACTCTTCTGTCTTCCAGCGAAGTGAGGTTTAATTCCCGTAGTCTCTCCTCGTAGCTCATACCTCTCAGCTCAAACCTCTCATACCTGTGTGTGTGTGTGTGTGTGTGTGTGTGTGTGTGTGTGTGTGTGTGTGTGTGTTCGTGCGTGCGTGTCAGCGTTCGTGTGTGTGTGTGTGATAAAAAAAAAGGCCAGGGGAGAAAAAACTCTGGAAAAAGAGACTTTGAATATTTTTCTATTTCGAAAGTCAGGCGTTTTCTTCTGGTGTTTAAAACTGAAATTTTGTCTTTTTTTGCGAGCCTTTCAAGTCTTATTATTTTTATGAATATATATATATATATATATATATATATATATATATATATATATATATATATATATATATATATACATATATATATATATATATATATATATATATATATATATATATGTCGTACCTAGTAGCCAGAACGCACTTTTTGGACTACTATGCAAGGCCCGATTTGCCTAATAAGCCAAGTTTTCCTGAATTAATATGTTTTCTCTAATTTTTTTTCTTATGAAATGATAAAGCTACCCATTTCATTATGTATGAGGGAAATTTTTTTTTATTGGAGTTAAAATTAACGTAGATATATGACCGAACCTAACCAACCCTACCTAACCTAACCTACCTAACCTAACCTAACCTACCTAACCTAACCTAACCTACCTAACCTAACCTAACCTACCTAACCTAACCTACCTAACCTAACCTAACCTAACCTAACCTAACCTAACCAACCCTACCTAACCTAACCTAACCTAACCTAACCTAACCTAACCTACCTAACCTAACCTAACCTAACCTAACCTAACCTAACCAACCCTACCTAACCTAACCTAACCTAACCTAACCTAACCTACCTAACCTAACCTAACCTACCTAACCTAACCTAACCTAACCTAACCTAACCTATCTTTATAGGTTAGGTTAGGTTAGGTAGCCGAAAACGTTAGGTTAGGTTAGGTTAGGTAGGTTAGGTAGTCGAAAAAACATTAATTCATGAAAACTAGGCTTATTAGGCAAATCGGGCCTTGCATAGTAGGCTGAGAAGTGCGTTCTGGCTACTAGGTACGACATATATATATATATAATATATATATATATATACGTATATGAGTATATATATATATATATATATATATATATATATATAATATTATTTTTTTTACTGGATTTCATGAGGGTGATAGTGAGGACGATTTCAGGAGATAAGAGTGGTGGAGGAAGTTGTAAACCTTTCGAAAGATTACCGAGCGCTTCCTGTGCCAGTCTCACGCAATTGGCTGCCAAGGTACATATCAACGCTCCTTCAAGACATTTCTAGTAAAATAATGCCCAACAACCTCCACTTTAGTGGCTTCCAAAGTTCCAGACGTAGAGCCGTGAAGGAACTTTTTTTGATAAGGAGCTCAGGAAGAGGAAAAAAATATACAGAAAAATAGGAAGATCGAATAATAATAATAATAATAAGGAAGTAGAGTAATAAAATACTGATAATAAATTAGTGGGAGGGGATGAAGACTAATTAGAGGAGAACCGGAATCGCTTTTCGAACCATGGTACGAAAATGGGTTCGAAGCCTCATGGTGGTGAATGGTGTATCTTATGGTCCTATAAGCGGGAGGAGAAAGAAAGGGGAACCTTTCCCATTAAAAAAAGGGAATTAAACATTAACATCCAATTCTCCACTGCTTCTGGAATGCACAAATATTAACTCCTTTAAAATAAAGAATACCCCCTGAATAGTCTTGAGGAATACCGAATACTTAAGTCGCTCGCAATATCATACTTTCATACAGTATATACAGGAATACCGGACGTGCATGGCGTATTTAAAGAGAGAAATATCTGATAATTTTCGAGGTCCCAAGAAATGTCGGGTAAAAATTGTAAATAATGTATTTTTTGCGTTTTCGAGGAGACGATCTTGATCCGGCTGTAATTACATTAGTATACAGGATGTAAAGAGGGAAGTTGAGGAGTACTCGTCTCCCGTAAGACAAGAGAAGAGAGGAAGATTCGCGTCACGTAAGAGGAGAGAAAATGCACATACTCATGTCCCCCCCCCCCACACACCCCTGAGAAAAGGGGGCACTCGGTAGCACATCTTGAGACAATTAAGATGTATGAGGCGGAGAATGTGAAGAGAAGAAAGAGGCTTGTGCTAACCCTTCCTCCAGGAAACGACAGGAATCTTGAGCTGGGATTCATTCAACTTTGACGCATCCTTCCTACGAAACCTGTGCATCTTTCCCACACCCATGGCGGCTTTGTTTACATTTGTTGAACCGTTTATGAGCTCCGAAGCACTATTGGGTTGTTTATAATAATTGCAAATGATGATAATTACACCCTGAGAGCGTCCAGGAGAACGCCTTAAGGATAATCTCTTGACTTAAGGTGAGGTCTTTGAATCTTAGAATCTAGAGATAAAGTCTTAGCTCTAAGACTTAATGTAAGGTCTTAGAATCAGAGGAAAGCACTATAATGACCAGACCACACACTAGAATGTGAAGGGACGACGACGTTTCGGTCCGTCCTGGACCATTCTCTAGTCGATTGTGAGAATGGTCCAGGGAGAATTGATTGAGAATGGTCCAGGGCGGACCGAAACGTCGTCGTCCCTTCACATTCTAGTGTGTGGTCTTGTCATCATACTTTAGCCACGTTATTGTGACTCATCGCCTGAAAGCACTATAAGTCATTGGCTATATTTTGGCCAAAGGCAGACTTTGGAGGTTGAAGATTCAGACTTTGATCGGCTTAATTGTTTTTTTTAATATCTCAGACGTGATCAAGGTCGACAATAAGTAAGGTGTTGTGTAGTTGTTGGCGTAATGTCAACTCATATGCATTCCTATGAGGTTTCCAGCAGTAGGCATATGCACCTATATACTTTCAGTAGGCCTATACACCTATATACTATATGCAGTTCCTTTTTATTTCAGTTTGTATATGCTGAAACCTACGGAACACCAGTTAATCAGTTTGAGGATATACCCCTTCCATCCCTCCCACCTTCAGAGAAAGAGGTACGTGGGGGAATTATTTCACGTACAGTAAGGTAGAGCGACACGCTCTCTCGTACAGGGGGCTAGATTCACGAAGCAGTTACGCAAGCACTTACGAACCCGTACATCTTTTCTTAATCTTTGGCGGCTTTGTTTACAATTATTAAACAGTTAATGAGCTCCAAAGCATCAGGAGGCTGTTTATAACAATAACAACAATTGATTGGGAAGTTTTCATGCTTGTAAACTGTTTAATAAATGTAACCAAAGGCGTCAAAGATTGAGGAAATATGTACACGTTCGTAAGTAGTTGCGTATCTGCTTCGTGAATCTGGACCCAGGTCTGCGTTACAGCCACAGACAACAGTTACAGCTGTGGTGTTTTTTTCTTCGAATAAACCCACTAGTTTATATTAAAAACAAATCGTCATGGAACAATCTTTGTGTCATTTAAAATTCATTGTTTACAGCAAGTCAGCTGATCCAAACTATTGGAAACCCACATCTTTCTGCTCTAAGTTACTGTGCTCTTCCCACAGGCCCTTGACCAGGTAGAGCTGTAGGGGGGGGGGTGTTAGGCGCTTGCATATAAGGCTTTAAGGATAAGGCACATTTCCTTTCACCTACTGCATCTGTTCACCTAGCAGTTTTTTTTTCTACCACAGACGTGGCCACACATTAACAATGCTAACCAGCATATATACATTTTCTTCTGTCCTCCATGGACAGGGTTAGAGAAATGTTAAACATAGAGTTCAAGGGTTTATTGAACACTCAACCACAGAAGGTGATTCGGTGCTTTTAAAATGCTAAGCTAACCTACATACGTAAATACATAGTGAGTATATAGGTACTCAGGAGTTAGTCAGCTTATTGTGAGGTTGCATCCTTGGAGGGGGTCAGTAATTCGGCCTTGGCAGAGGGGGAATATGGACCTCGATAAATGCGTAAAAACGTGTATGCATACACTCTGGCTTCCTGTCCCCCTCCTCGACACAATGAATTATATTAACGACCTGATGGGACTCCCCACCTCGCAGGTCGGGAGTCCTAATATAAGTACTAAGTACTTATATACTTATACTATACTATAAGTACCTGATATAAGTAAGAAAATAAGTACGAACAGCTCTATCGCTTGTAACACTTTGTTTTTGTCATAGTCTTTCTCTTCACGCAACAACAGTTACATTGTTTTTGTTTTTTTTAATTGGGCGAGCTCAACACACGCCGGAAATGACGGGCGGCGGGGGACATGCAGCTCTGTTTTTACTCCAACCCGCCACAAAACCTGTCTTTTTGAGAAAGAAACGAGTGCTCGTTTTCTTTGGGTTATGGAATGCCCGGTTTCCCCTTGTGTTCCGGCATTCACATTTCTTTCCGCGTTTGTAATGTTTTATTTTTGAGTTTCCTCTTTCCGTTTCGTGTGTGTGTGTGTGTGTGTGTGTGTGTGTGTGTGTGTGTGTGTGTGTTCTTGTATCGTGTTCATTTGTTAGCCGCCTTTGCGCCTAGTTCCTTGTTCGTGCGAATCTCTCTCTCTCTCTCTCTCTCTCTCTCTCTCTCTCTCTCTCTCTCTCTCTCTCTCTCTCTCTCTCTCTCTCTCTCTCTCTCTCTCTCTCTCTATATATATATATATATATATATATGCAAACAAGCCTGAATGGTCCCCAGGACTATATGCGACTGAAAATCCGTGATGGTCAAGCGGATTAAGGCGCCCTGTAGTTACCAGTAGCGTTGCTCCTGGGAGTATGGGTTCGAGTCACTTCTGGGGTGTGAGTTTTCAGTCATATATATATATATATATATATATATATATATATATATATATATATATATATATATATATGCTCTCCTCCAAATTGGTATATTCTGCTATGCGTTCCCCGTTCCGGAAACACTTATTTTCAAGCGTGTTCGTTATCTGGACTTTGATAACGCTCTCTTGCCTCGCTTATCTTAAGTACAGACCAAGAACGTCGGTCATTCCGTTGCTTCCATGAGGCAAAAGTTAGTTATAAGCGAGTGTCTGAAGAAATGTATATTTTTTAAGGCGACTTTTAAGTTGCTTTAAGTTACCCCGCTCACGCCGTCAGAAAGATTTCTTTTTTTTTAAGTGTTCTTATCGTTTATTAGACCGTAATGAGAGGTCAGAATTGTGGTAGTTTAGCGCGGGTGATTACCCCAGCCCATCCTCAAGTCCCGCTCGTCTAAGGTGTTTGGTGTGTGTGTGTGTGTGTGTGTGTGTGTGTGTGTGTGTGTGTGTGTGTGTGTGTGTGTGTGTGTGTGTGTGTGTGCACGGGGTAGGAGAAGGAGGTAAAAGTATCTCTTCAAAGTACCCTGACCAGCCCCTGGCCAAGTGAGGGGGGACTCTCTCTCTCTCTCTCTCTCTCTCTCTCTCTCTCTCTCTCTCTCTCTCTCTCTCTCTCTCTCTCTCACTCTCACTCTCTCTCTCTGATGGTATAAGCGTATAGAAAGAGGGGTGGGGGCCCCTGAAACGCTGGAAATATATGATACAGTGTAAGGTTGAGGGAATATGGTGGTATTCCCAGGCGGACCTATAGAGTTTCAGCAGTATGTAAGGAAGACTATCACCGGTCACCCGTAGACTGGGTATATATCTGGATTTTAAAGGCCAGATATAAAGGATTATAATTGTATTTTCTTTTATTTTCCCGTGATCAAAATAATAGTTGTATAATTTAAAAAAAAATTGGCCATGATGCGAATAATAAGATGCGTGGTGGGGATCGCTCTAGCACCATGTTAAATGTCACTCTTTTCAATTATGTCAACCCTAATTCCACCATGCTGAGAACGTACCCCCCCCCCCCCCCCATAGAAATCAGCACTCAGTATTCGGCGAAATATTTCTTCAGGTGTAGAATGAGGGACATCAAGTTTCAGGTGTAGTTGAGGTCAATCATTTCAGGGGTAAGTGTGGACATCAACTTCAGGTGTAAGTGTTGATATCATCTTCGGATGTAGGTGTGGGCATCAAGCCAGGCAGGAAGTCAGCAATAAGTGTGAAGATGGTTACTTTAGATTCGTCTTGAACATTTCCTCTGTGGTTCAAAAGAGGCCACGGTGGATGAGATGATGACTCGGTGGATGAGGTGATGATTCGGTGGATGAGATGATGGCACGGTGGATGAGGAGAGAACACGGTGGATGAGGAGAGAACACACCCTACGAGGACAGAACATGAGGTGTTGGGGGTTATAGGAAGAACACATAGAGATCGAGAACGCACAAAATCCTGAATAGAGACTGAACGAGGGGGGAAAATAAGAACAGAAATTTGAGTAAGAGAACGAGCACAAATGGACAAAATGGAAGAGAACAAAAGAGATGATGAAAGAGAACATGAGAGAGAAAGAATGCTCCGTCTAGTCTTCAGACCACAGATAGTCATCACAGGGAGTCCCTCATCAACACAGCACCAGACTAGGGACCACCACCATCACTCATCACTGGCACAACGACACCCTTTCCTTTTCCACCGCCTACTCTTCCCCTCCTCTCCCATCCCCTCCCCCCATTTTCCTTCTTCATCCTCCCCCCCCCTAACTGCACATTTGCCTACACCTGTTCCTCTCTCTGTTCCGCCTCCTGAGTGGCCGAACAGATGACATGGTTAATGACGTCGAACTGGAGGTGGCCACACAGACCATACCCAGTGGAACAATCGACAAGAGGAGGGCCACACAGACCATACCCAGTGGAACAATCGACAATAGGAGGCCACACAGACCATACCCAGTGGAACAATCGACAAGAGGAGGCCACACAGACCATACCCAGTGGAACAATCGACAAGAGGAGGGCCACACAGACCATACCCAGTGGAACAATCGACAGGAGGAGGCCACACAGACCATACCCAGTGGAACAATCGACAAGAGGAGGGCCCCACAGACCATACCCAGTGGAACAATCGACAGGAGGAGGCCACACAGACCATACCCAGTGGAACAATCGACAAGAGGTGGCCACACAGACCATACCCAGTGGAACAATCGACAGGAGGAGGGCCACAAAGACCATACCCAGTGGAACAATCGACAAGAGGAGGGCCACACAGACCATACCCAGTGGAACAATCGACAAGAGGAGGGCCACACAGACCATACCCAGTGGAACAATCGACAGGAGGAGGCCACACAGACCATACCCAGTGGAACAATCGACAGGAGGAGGCCACACAGACCATACCCAGTGGAACAATCAACAAGAGGAGGGCCACAAAGACCATACCCAGTGGAACAATCGACAGGAGGTGGCCACACAGACCATACCCAGTGGAACAATCGACAAGAGGTGGCCACACAGACCATACCCAGTGGAACAATCGACAGGAGGAGGCCACACAGACCATACCCAGTGGAACAATCAACAAGAGGAGGGCCACACAGACCATACCCAGTGGAACAATCGACAGGAGGAGGCCACACAGTTACTGCCTGGCGATCCCGCTGTTAAGACATCGTTTAGTGTTGATTAGTTGCCTTAAGTAGTTATTAGAGAGCTGGGAACAAATGGCGACCAGAGGCAAGTGGGAGGAGTCCCAGCGCTGGCTAATTGTCCCCGGAGTGTGTGTAGCTAGCGGCTCCTAGCGGCTCCTAGTGGCTCCTAGTGGCACCTAGTGGCTCTTTAGTGACTCCTAGCGGCTCCTAGTGGCTCCTAGCGGCTTCTAGTGGCTCCTAGTGGCTCCTAGTGGCTCCTAGTGGCTCCTAGCGGCTCCTAGCGGCTCCTAGCGGCTCCTAGCGGCTCCTACCGGCTCCAAGCGGCTCCTAGCGGCTTCTAGCGGCTCCTAGCGGCTCCAAGCGGCTCCTAGCGGCTCCTACCGGCTCCAAGCTGCTCCTAGCGGCTTCTAGCGGCTTCTAGCAGCTCCTAGCGGCTCCTAGCGGCTCCTAGGGGCTCCTAGCGGCTCTTAGCGGCTCCCAGCGGCTCCTAGCAGCTCCTAGCCGCTCCTAGTGGCTCCAAGCGGCTCCTAGCGGCTCCTAGCGGCTCCCAGCGGCTCCTAGCAGCTCCTAGCGGCTCCTAGCAGCTCCTAGCGGCTCCTAGCGGCTCCTAGCAGCTCTTAGCGGCTCCTAGCGGCTCCTAGCGGCTCCTAGCGGCTCCTAGGACACCATAAGAGACGACACCGTGGGAGGCGACACTATGGGAGACAGTTTAGACCACCCATTGTATATACACTCCATCACCTCCACAAGCCCCATGGGAGAGACCAATATTACTGCATATAACCTCAGCAGAAACAAACAGGGAAGAGCAGGTAAACACACACACACACACACACCACACACACACACACACACACACACACACACACACACACACACACACACACACACACACACACATACTCACACACACTCACGGAGGAATTCAGCAAACACCAAGATACACTAAGTCAGGTTGAACAATTAACTTTGGGAGACGTGCTGACTTGTCATGGATGTCACATTATGTCGTTGAGGGGGGGAGGGGGGGGGCTGATGTCCCAGCTGGGAGGGGGGGAAGAGGAGGGGGGGGGGAGGATGTCCCAGCTGGGAGGGGGGAGGGGGGGGAAGAGAGGGGGAGGGGAAGGTGAGATTAGGAAAGGTTGGGGGAGGAGGAGGAGGAGGAGTTGGGAACACGGAAATGCTGTTACAAGCTGATAACATTGTCCTTATCGGTGACAGAGGAGAAGAACTGAAATTTATTTTGAAGATAAAATATGCAACAGGAGGTGGGATGGGGTGGGTGGTTAGAGGGGGGAGGGGGTGGTTAAGTAAGAGTAAGATAGTGCTGTGTGGTAAAGGAAGTACGTAAGAGCGGCGTCGATTGTCTGAAGGTGGTAGTAAGTATCTGTTATAATGATCCAGGATGTAATTTCAGTGGTAATATTAAGGAGATTGGCTTCAAGAGGATAGGGGTGGGGGGCAGTTGGCCTTGAAAGGTCGACAGGTAGCGTGGAAGTCTTGCACTGTGTCTTATTCTGGGTTAGGAGATCGAGGGATACCGCCTTCGTGCGCTCTTAATTAGATCTAGACTAGTTGAAGGCTTTAACAGAGAAAGAGAGAGAGTGAGAGAGAGAGAGAGAGAGAGAGAGAGAGAGAGAGAGAGAGAGAGAGAGAGAGAGAGAGAGAGAGAGAGAGAGAGAGAGAGAGAGAGAGAGAGACAGAGAGAAGAGAGAGAGAGAGAGAGAGAGAGAGAGAGAGAGAGAGAGAGAGAGAGAGAGAGAGAGAGAGAGAGAGAGAGAGAGAGAGAGAGAGTTATTATACTAAACAGAGTGGAGGGGGAAATCTTACAGGTCAACAATTTTCGTGTTTAACGATAGCATCACTATATCCGGTTAACTAACTCGCTCCTGACATCTTGATTGTTTACAGCTGTTTCCTGACGCACCGCTGACGTGCGTCAGCTGATCTTTGCCTTCACAGCTGTTCCTCATCAGCTGATCTTCTCAGCTGATCTTCAAAGCATGTTCCCAAAGGTAAACTAATTGTAGCGTAAAGGATATGTTTTCAGCACGCGCTTGTCGCAATACTGATGACAGACAGTCAGTCAGTCAGACAGACAGACAGTTTGACAGTCAGACCGTATGACTGTAACAGCAGAGGCTGATCACAACAAGTGTAGCTCACACACTACCAGCTGTTCACCAGCTGTTCACCAGCTGTTCACCAGCTGGTCCCAGGTGAGTGTTCAGGATTGATGTCATTGAGGCTCTCACACTATGGGGCATATTAAGAGGCCTCGGATTCACACCGGGGGGGGGGGGGGGGAGAGAAAATAACGCCGTTGAATCAACGTTAACTCGACGTTGAAATAACGTTAATAAGTTGAATTTACGTTGATATTGGATTTTGTGCCCTCTGGGAAATAATGGCATTGACGTAAAAGACAAAAAGTTCACATTTTTTCCCCATGAGAGCTCAGAGAGAGACTCTGAACGCTTTCCCTGAAAACAAAACACACACAAAAAAAGAATAATTATTGAGCTGTTTGGGTTGACCATGACAGCTGAACCAGCCCGACGTCCTTACGTACCTGAAACGGTCCCTTGAAATGCTGGTCAGAACCATTTAACCCCCTTTCCTCTGCCCCTTTTGGTCGCAGTGACACGATAATTGACGCCTGGTGGTGATCCTTCGGCGGCCACGGTTGAGAATAGTCTTCAGAGAGGCACATGTCATCCCCTCGGAGGAAACTTTATATATAGGGGGCATCGTAACCTGGTGGATAGCGCGCAGGACTCGTAATTCTGTGGCGCGGGTTCGATTCCCGCACGAAGCAGAAACAAATGGGCAAAGTTTCTTTCGCCCTATGCCCCTGTTACCTAGCAGTAAATAGGTACCTGGGAGTTAGTCAGCTGTCACGGGCTGCTTCCTGGGGGTGGAGGCCTGGTCGAGGACCGGTCCGCGGGGACACTAAAGCCCCGAAATCATCTCAAGATAACCTCAAGATATATCCTTACCCTGTGATGATTTCGGGGCTTAGCGTTCCCCGCGGTCCCGGTCCTCGACCAGGCCTCCTGTCTCCTTGTGTATAGTCTTTGCATGGGAAGACAAATGTCCTCCTTATGTCCTCTTCTCTCCCATATCTCTGTTCCTCCTCCTGTATCCCCTACCTCCGCCCCCCCCCTTTCCCACATTCACAGGGAGGGTCTTTGGTCAGCAATAGCACTAATGCAGTAACGCTGGTAACGGCTGTGATACCACGTATAACCGTAGTAATAACGGTAGAATATGTTGACCAAACCACACACTAGAAAGTGAAGGGACGACGACGTTTCGGTCCGTCCTGGACCATTCTCAAGTCGATTGTGTAGCTTAGTCTATGTAGCCTCCCCGTGACGCCCCGCTTAGCTCTGTGTACCTGGCTCCATCCAGTACGGCTTCCAGGATGATCCCCAAATTATGACTTTTTAAGTTGTTTTTTTTATTTCCCCCCACCTGGTAGAAGACCGGGCCGCGGGGACACTAAAGCCCCGAAATCATCTCAAGATAACCTCAAGAAGATAACCACCTTGTGAAAGCTGTCACCCTCTTGTAAGAGTCAGCCCGTAACGTGGACATTTTAATGGTGAGCGCCGTCCAGCGTCGCGTGGAACTGTAGTCTTCAACTCAGGAGGACTTTAGGGCCAAATGGCGTTAACAAGGGCTCGGCTGACAAGGCCCTTTTTTATGAGAGAAAAGTCACAGTGTTTGGATGAAATGTTATATATCGCTAGAGGGCACAATTACATTTTAAATTTGATTATATAACATTAGCACGGGGCCCCCTGACGCAGGCTCAGGAGCTAATGAGGGCCCCTGTAACTCCACGGGACAACTTGAGAGCCATTTGCCCGGATGAGTCGAGACGGATATAAATGATAAGGTCCAATCACGGCAATCACACCACACATTACCCCGTCAGGACGGCCCTTATAGCTGGCTGCTCCCACGTTCTCCAGCCCTTTCTTCCCACCTCTACCTGGCCCTTCCCTTCTGCTTCGCCAGCTTCTTCCCCCCCTCCCACCTTCTTCCCTTCCACCTGCTTCCCTCCCACCTGCTTCCCTCCCACCTGCTTCCTCTGCCTCGGCCTCTTGCGTCATATTAATGACATTATATTAATGTCTATAACACTGTAAAGAGTCTATAACGTATATTAATGTCTATAACACTGTAAAGAGTCTATAACGTATATTAATGTCTATAACACTGTAAAGAGTCTTATTTTGGGTCTCCTGTGCCACTCTTCTGCTACTCCTCGCTTTCACTCATCGTCTAATTGTAAATTAACGTTAGGATTTTCTATGTCATCGTCATGTCCCCACACTTCCCCTGCCTCACTTGCCCTACCTCCCATACCAAGCACTCGCTTAGCCTCCCTTCTCCGGCAGCTCTCGCCACATCTACCCCCATACCACGTCGAGAACGCCAGCTTCTTGTCCGATCAGCGAAGTTAAGCAACGTCGGGGTTGGTTAGTACTTAGATGGGTGACCGCCTGGGAACACCATATGCTGTTGACATTTAAGTAAGGAAGGGGGTTAGAATATAGCCTAAACTACTCTATCCTTTTGACTTGAACCACACCTACACAGCACAACTAATACCTGTAACACAATATAGAGCACGATACATAACACGACTCTGCATGACACGACTCTACACGACACAACTCTATACGAAACGACTCTACACGACCCAACTCTGCACGACACGACTCTACACGACACAACTCTATACGAAACGACTCTACACGACCCAACTCTGCACGATACGACTCTACACGACACAACTCTATACGAAACGACTCTACACGCCCAACTCTGCATGACACGACTCTACACGACACAACTCTATACGAAACGACTCTACACGACCCAACTCTGCACGACACGACTCTACACGACACAACTCTATACGAAACGACTCTACACGACCCAACTCTGCACGACACGACTCTACACGACACAACTCTATACGAAACGACTCTACACGACCCAACTCTGCACGACACGACTCTACACGACACAACTCTATACGAAACGACTCTACACGACCCAACTCTGCACGACACGACTCTACACGACACTAAGTACCGACTGCGAACACAGGATCTCGCCTCACTGAAGATGAGCAAAAAAACAGGAGGGACATGACGATGACATAGAAAATCCTCACGTTAATTTACAATTAGACGATGAGTGAAAGCGAGGAGCAGGAAAAGAGTAGCACAAGAGACCTAAAATGAGACTCTTTACAGTGTTATAGACTTTAATATACGTTATAGACTCTTTACACTGTAAAGAGAAGACTCTTTACGTTATTATAGACCTTTAAGGAGAATGATTTACTGAAAGAAGCCGTTGTACCTAACTCACTTCGCAATTTAAAACTGAAACAGGTCTAGTAAAATGAGAGAAGAATTAAACCACTGTTTTTTAAACCCCCAAACGTTTGAAAGGCTGGGACGTAGAGCTATATATATATATATATAGCTCTCAACCTGCACTTCTAGGTAGGTACTTCTACCTGAGTACAATTTAAGTGAGTGTACACGACGTAGCAGAAAACATCGCTACACTAGACGTAGTAGCGGAGTGGGTTACAACCAACTCAACACAATCAACACTCCAGCCAACACACACACACACACACACACACACACACACACACACACACACACACACACACACACACACATACACACACACACACACACACACACACACGACACACACACACACACACACACACACACACACACACACACACACACACACACACGACACACACACACACACACACACACACACACACACACACGACACACACACACACACACACACACACACACACAACACACGACACACACACACACACACACGACACACACACACACACACACACAACACACGACACACACACACACACACACACACACACACACACACACACACACACACACACACACACACACACACACACACACACACACACACCCACACACACACACACACCATCCAGCTACAGTGTTGCCAGCGCGTCATTACACCCCCTTCAGTATAGCCATGACTGATGAAGATGACACACCCTGAGTCTCCAGTGCGCTCCTCTGAGATATATTACAAGTTGAAAGCACCACCACTTCCCCCCCCACCTTCTCCCCCCTCCCCCCCACCCACTCCCCCCTCCCCTTCCCCCCCCCCCACCCCCCGTGTCCGGCTAAAGAGCACGCTGTCAGTCGTATCTGTCTACCACACGTTCGTCAGCTGAAGGAACGGAACGAACCAAATAGGGAACAGGGGAACGAGGCTGAAGCAACAAGCAGTGACTGAGACACTGCGATGACCGGATGATGATGAATGGTGATGATAATGATGATAATGATGAAGTAAAAAAGAGGTACAGTGAGAAGTGAAATGATTAGTTAATAATACGTATTTGCGAGACCAAGGGACTCGCGGGAGGGGAGCACATGTTATAATGATCATTATAGTCTCTTCTAGACATTAGTTGACTATCCATTCGTGTGTGTGTATTTACCGTTTTGTTCTTGTTAAGTTGTATTGCCTTGTGCAGGGCTGGACCTGTGTGTTTGTGTACCCGCAGCGATTAAACCCACGAATGGGTGGACTCGTAAATAAGTCTGGGCCAGGATTTAACAAGTATTTACGCATCGACTTACGAATCTGCACATCTTAACAAATATTTACGCACCCACTTACGAATCTGCACATCTTAACAAATATTTACGCACCCACTTACGAATCTGCACATCTTAACAAATATTTACGCACCCACTTACGAATCTGCCCATCTTAAATATTTACGCACCCACTTGCGAATCTGAACATCTTAACAAGTATTTACGAATCCACTTACGAATCTGCACATCTTAACAAATATTTACGCACCCACTTACGAATCTGCCCATCTTAAATATTTACGCACCCACTTACGAATCTGAACATCTTAGCAAGTATATACGAATCCACTTACGAATCTGCACATCTTAACAAATATTTACGCACCCACTTACGAATCTGCCCATCTTAAATATTTACGCACCCACTTACGAATCTGAACATCTTAACAAGTATTTATGAACCCACTTACGAACCTGAACATCTTAACAAGTATTTACGCACCCACTTACGAATCTGCCCATCTTAACAAGTATTTACGCATCCACTTACGAACCTGCCCATATTTTCTCAATCATTGGCGATTTTGTTTACATTTATTAAACAGATTATAAGCATCGAAAATTTCCAGTCAAATATTATTATTGTTACAAACAGCGGCCTGCTGCTTCAGATCTCATAAACTGTTGAATATATGTAAACAAAGCCACGTCAGCTGTCGTCATTATATCGAAAAGTGAGAGTCGATTTTCACATGAAGATTGACTACATTAACCAATAGGAATATATATATATATATATATATATATATATATATATATATATATATATATATATATATATATATATATATATATATATATATAAATGCGAACAAGCCTGAATGGTCCCCAGGCATATATGCAACTGAAAACTCCACACCCAGATGTGACTCGAACCCATACTGCCAGGAGCACTATGGTCGAGTGGTTAAGGTCTCCTGTACACCAGTTGCATAGTTCTCCTGGCAGTATGGGTTCGAGTCACTTCTTTGATGCGGAGTTTTCAGTTATATATATGAATGTATAGTTCATATACAGTCCCTCTCCTTCATGAAATATATATCAAGAATGTTTGGTTAATATTTCACGAAGAGACTTTGAGAAAATGATTCGGGTGTGTTCGGTTACACACTATATTTCTTAAAGCATTTAACTTAAGGCTACCCCAATCAGCCTATGTACGTCCCATACCCCACAGTATCTCCCCTGCAAATTTGGGTGACTCTAAACCCAGACGTCTGGCCTCCAACTCTGAACAGACAGAACGATAGACTGACAGACAGAAAGATAGACTGACAGACAGACATACAGACAGAGACATTCTCTCTCTTATAGTTCAGATCTCCTTTAGGCGTATATCGAGGTGTCTCCTCAACACCACAACAGTTGCCTAACTCCTGGGGTACCCATTTATTGCCAGGTGAACAGAGGCATTCGATAAAAGAAAACGTGCCCAACCATTTCCGTCCCACCCGGGAATCGCAGCCGGAATCCCCGATTGTAGGTGGATATGGAGCGGAAAGGTTTAAGCAAGATTAAAAGTAAGAGTATAGAGAAGAAAGAGAATCAGAGAAACGAATGAGGAGAGAGAGAGAGAGATGGGAGGAAGAGATAAAAATACCTCGATAGCCCAAGGTTGTTTTTTTTTTCTTATCCTCTCGTCCTTGTCTCTCCTTCTTCCTAACTCCTTCCTCCGTGTTATCACTTCTACTCCTTCTCCCGCCTGCTCCTTAATTACCTCCTCCTTCTTCTTCTTCTCCTTCCCGTCATTATTTCTTCCCTCCCCTCCTCCGGGATATCGTAACTACCCCCTACTGAGTCAACAAAAATGCACTATGCAATGCTGGCGGTGGTGGTAGTGGTGATGGTAGTAGTAGTGGTGGTGGTAGTGGTGGTGGTAGTGGTGGTGGTAGTGGTGGTGGTAGTGGTGGTGGTAGTGGTGATGGTAGTGATGGTGATATTGGTGGCGGTAGTGGTGGTAGTGGTGGTGGTGGAGGTGCTAACCAATTAGTGTTTACCTATCAGTGACTACGTGAAGGTGAGGTTTAGCTCTTGACACCCCGCCATCTAGTCGTGATGGATACCTCTGGCAGCCTAATTAACCTATCCCTGACGTTCGAATTCTTTATCGAAGCTATCCTTAAGGTTGTGGATAGAGGTTCTTAACCTCTATCCTTCAAAGGTCCTAACCACCCGAACAAGCTAAGAGTGTTTCCTTAAGCAAAATTTCGAGTCGTTTCAGTTTTTCACCTTTCACCTCTTGTACCCTTGTGTTCATTTCTCTTAGTTTAAAGAGGCACGTTGGTCATCTCCGTCTTGTTTATTTCTCTCGGTATCTTTCGTGTTGTGATTATGTCTCCTCTTGTTTCTTTTCTCATTTAGGGTTTGTGAGATTCATCTTCTTTAACCTATTCTCGATTCTTAATTCTCTTGGTTTTGGTACTAATCTTGTTACAAATTTCTGAAGGTCTTCAATTTGTATTTTATGCTTCACGAGGTGAAGGTTAGAATTACAGAAAATTTAAATCACACACACACACACACACACACACACACACACACACACACACACACACACACACACACACACACACACACACACACACACACTGCCTCCCTATACCGACCAGATAAAAAGACTTGGGAGTACACATAACACCAAGACGAAACTCCTGAGGCTCATATAAATAGGATAATATCAGCAGCATACTCTACTGAAGCTAAAGTCACGATGCCATTTAGGAACCTTAAATAAGGAGGCATTTAGATCGCTGGACACTGCATACACGAAACCAGTCTTCAGAGTACGCCGCCCCATCCTGGAACCCCCCATCTAAAGAAACACAAACGGAAACTCGGAAAGGTACAGAAGTTTGCTATAAGGCTCGACCCAAAATTGTGAGGGATGGAGTATGAAGAGAGACTGAAGGAACTATACAAAATACTGAAGGGGGGGGATTGACAGAGTGGAAAACGATGAAATGTTCGCAATAATTACCAATAGAACAAGGATATAGAAAATAGAATAAGCCCAATAGAAATATAACTCATAGAGATGGTATATAAATATTGTTTTAACGTAAGAGTTGTGGGAAAATGGAATACACTAAAAGACCAGGTTGTGGAAGCCAACTCCACTCATCATATTAAAAGTATATATGATTTGGTAATAGGGCGAGGAGTCTTAGACAACCGGCAGGGGTCCAAGAGCTAAATGTTCACTCTTGCGTGTGTGTGTGTACATATAGGTGAGTTACACACGCAACTTAGCATACTGTGGATAACAATGCCTATCCGATCGCATCATTAACCGGCTGGTGATAATCAGTTTCCAGCTACGAGATGATATCAGAGTCGGGACTCTCAGACGGACCAATATACTGGCGCCAGTACTCACCTAGTTGTACTCACCTAGTTGTGCTTGCGGGGGTTGAGCTCTGGCTCTTTGGTCCCGCCTCTCAACCGTCAATCAACAGGTGTACAGGTTCCTGAGCCTATTGGGCTCTATCATATCTACACTTGAAACTGTGTATGGAGTCAGCCTCCACCACATTGCTTCCTAATGCATTCCATTTGTCAACCACTCTCACACTAAAAAAGTTCTTTCTAATATCTCTGTGGCTCATTTGGGCACTCAGTTTCCACCTGTGTCCCCTAGTGCGTGTGCCCCTTGTGTTAAATAGCCTATCTTTATCAACCCTGTCGATTCCCTTGAGAATCTTGAATGTGGTGATCATGTCCCCCTAACTCTTCTGTCTTCCAACGAAGTGAGGTTCAATTCCCGTAGTCTCTCCTCGTAGCAGTGTGTGTGTATATGTGTATGTATGTGTATGTTTAAGTATGACAGGCTCGTTGGAGCCTCGTTCAGAGGGACGGTGGTTGAGGACTATTCCAGAGCGAGTAAACCGAACACGCTCATAATCCACTACATTATCCTATAATGAGCCAGATGGCAGGTGTGGAGGTATAATCAGAGAAACAGTGGCTCGCTGTGTTGCGTTGCGCAGCTGCTGCTGGTGGTGGTGATGGTGATGGTGATGGTGATGGTGATGGGACCCCATTGGCCACCTTCAGTCACCTTCTCACCCGGCAATTAGAGGTGTTGCGATCGCGGGGATGTGTGTGTGGATAGAGAGGTGATGAAGGGTCGGTCCCAGCCCCAGGATTTATGGACTGACTTGGGGGTTGATGAAGATACGTATAGCACTGTCTGTGGACAACTTTTTGAGAAGTGATGAGTTAGTTGAGGAGTGGTTATCTTGAGATGATTTCGGGGCTTTTTAGTGTCCCCGCGGCCCGGTCCTCGACCAGGCTCCACCCCAGGAAGCAGCCTGTGACAGCTGACTAACACCCAGGTACCTATTTTACTGCTAGGTAACAGGGGGATAGGGTGAAAGAAACTCTGCCCAATGTTTCTCACCGGCGCCTGGGATCGAACCCAGGACCACAGGATCACAAGTCCAGCGTGCTGTCCGCTCGGCCTACCGGAGTGTGTTGAAGTCCTGTTTCGTTTCCTTTCACTCTATTTGTCCTCTCTACTTTCTTCAACCTTTTCTCCGTCTCTATTTCTCTCCCTTTTCTGGGCTGTCTACAACTCTACCTTCAAGGCATTAAGAGGGCGGGCTCCTAGACCTTTTCTAACCCCCCCTTTCTAGAAATGGGTCTCTCATCCAGAGATCACTATCACTATCCCAAGGCTGATCGTTCACGATGATTATGAATGCGATAATGACTGCGGTGATGCGGTTGATGGTGATGATATTCGCCGATAAAGAAGCCGATGCAGTCAGGTAGGAAGCGATGTAGTACCTGGAAACCCCCTCCCCCCCCCCTCACCCACCTTACCGTGTCCTCCGTCCCGCCCCCTCCCGTCCCTCTCCTGTCCCCCACCCCCCCGTACCCGTCACCCCTCTCTCCCCTACAAGATTAGTTGACTCTCCAGGGACACACACACGCAACCTGTCTTCTTGCCAAGAACGTCGCATTTCGATCGTATGCGTTACCTAAGGCAAAAATTTTCGTTTTCAACGTTTTCTTGACGTTGGGGAAACTTAGGAGGACGGGGCTGCACACTCACACACACACACACACACACACACACACACACACACACACACACACACAGGGTCAAACAACGTATCTAAACAAGAAGCTCACAATGATTAGCTTCAGCGGTATATCGGGACATCAACGAATATCACGATATAGTCCACTAGGAACATAAATAAGGAGGCACCTCCGATTACTGTGCACCATATACGCATGAAACCAGTGTTGGAATACGCAGAACTAGCTTGGAACCCCACCCCCCACCCCCTCCCCCACCCCCCACCCCCACCAAAAGAAGCACAGAACAAATCCTGAGAAAGTGGAAAGGTTTACAACCAAATTAGAACAAGACACGGAAAAGTCTAATCCTTGCAAAGAAAGGATTGACATAACGCAACTCCTCAAAGGCCTGGGAAGGAAGGAGACAGACACATATATATTTCTCGAGGGGATGGACACGATGGACAGGATGGATAGAATGAAGAGTAAAAGCTATCCGGACTAGACAACAGCACGACGAGTGACTATGATTTCTAGCTAGAAACTCTCTGGACCCGGTGGGATGGAAGGACGCATCAATTCAATTTTTGTAAACAAGTGGGAGCAAGAGACACGGTGGCACTAGTGAACAGGGGAGGTAGTGGACTTAAAGAGATGTAAGGAGTAATCCTATGAGCCACCATTTGGTCACCACTTGGTCCGGGAGACATCTCCCGTCACGCAGGGTGCAGTTGCGCCTCCACAGATCTCCAGTATCATCTTTTGATACTGGTAATGGCTCGAAAGGGCCACCACTTACGGGCTATTCATGCCCATGCCACCTCTTGGGTGGCTTAATCATCATCAATCAATCAATCTATGAGCCTGTGTCTCCAGCTAAAGTGAATGGTGCTACAGGAAGAGTTTATTCAATAAACAACTTCAGAAAGAACCACAACGACAAAACATGAGGAATGATTTTCATTCTACATTTGCTGATTAACGGCCGGAGAGACGGGGACGAGGGAACCCCCGACATTACTAGCTAGACATTGATGGCTAGACATTGCTAGCACATCTACAGGATTGCATATCCGCGAGCACACGGGAAATAACTAGTAAACGCCGCCTATTTCAATACGACACGGGAACATTTTTGTCCCGAATTGTTCAGGCAGAGGAGGAGGAGGAGGAGGTAGAGGGGGTTGACCAGACCACACACTAGAAGGTGAAGGGACGACGACGTTTCGGTCCGTCCTGGACCATTATCAAGTCGATTGTCAATCGACAACACAATCGACTTGAGAATGGTCCAGGACGGACCGAAACGTCGTCGTCCCTTCACCTTCTAGTGTGTGGTCTAGTCAACATACTTTAGCCACGTTATTGTGACTCATCGCCTGCAGGTAGGGGGGGGGGGTTGAGAATGATTTAGAGAAATATATTGTCCTTGACTGAAAATTTTAAGATTACTTTGGCAATCGGTGGAGAGAGAGATAGATAACAGATGGAGAGAGAGATAGATAACAGATACCCCAAGAGAAGAATCTGACAATGAATCAACCGTTGGGCAGAAGGGACAAAATGTGGACAGTTTACCTGCGTTCAGTTACTGTCCCAGCTGGTTGGATAGGGGTGGGTGGTATATCGTTGTTTATTGACCAAGTGGGGGTCAGAGTGGGGCGAGTGGTTACAGAAGTAGGTAGTTAGTGGTTGTTCTAAGACCGGGTCTTTTAGACGGGTGGGGGACGGACAGCAGACCATAACCTCATTTGTGAGCGATCTGTCAAAGTCCAGGAGGCCGGGGCTGTCGATGATGGGATGGCCGCGGGGCGGGTCATTAACTGCCCCTTTGTCACCCATTAACAAGCGTACCGGAAACCGGAGTGGGGCCATTAGCGCAAATATACCTGTATGTAAACAGTGAGAGAACGGGGCTTGGTGATTGGTGCTGTGGCGAGGCTTATTAAGCCGGGTGCTGTGACGGGGAGGAATGAATACTACGAACACCTCAACTTCTACGTCTCGCCCCTCCTCTACTGTACTACTACTACCGCCCGAACCACTACCTCTACTCCACCTCCAACTGCGCTCTAACAGCTGACGAGCCTACACCCACCACCACATCACTACCACAACACCACCCACCACCACATCACTACCACAACACCACCACCTACCACCACAACCCATCCACAACACCACCCACCACCATCCCATCCACAACACCACTCACCACCACCACATCACTACCACAACACCACTCACCACCACCACATCCCATCCACAACACCACCCACCACCACCACATCACTACCACAACACCACCCACCACCACCACATCACCCCCACAACACAGCACCACCTCCATCGTCACATCACCCCCCCTCTACCTCCCCCAGACAGCAACCATCCTCACACCCCACCATACAACCCATCCCCCAACCAAGAGTTCTACTCCTCCTCTCAAGTGTACCACAGTAAACGCCGGTAATTTGGCTCTTCCTGCAGACACCCCCAAAAAGGAAAGTGTGGAACACCTTTACACAATCATCTTCAGGTAAAGTTGGTACTAGCCCTTGAAGGAAGACCAAATAAACTTGAGTCACAACTTCCTGTGAACGATGGAGATGCGCTTCCAACAGGCAACAACATTTTTAATGGCAAAATTCCCCGCAAATAACTTATGTGCTTATGGCCACATAATAACGAGCACTCAAAGGAGCCGATGAGCACTCAAGGGAGCACTCAAGGGAGCCGATGTGTGCGCTTGAAGCTAGTGCACACACTCTTTCTCTGATCGGAGACTTAAAGGGTGATATTACATTCTAAATAATGTCTTAATTTAGTGGAAGTGTCCGCTGATCTTACCGTCAGCTAAGCAAGTAGCAGAGGGGAGGGGGGGGGGAACTGGCTGTCACCCACTGGTGTTTAAGTCATATTAAGTGGTTTACTGCGCGATTACTCTGGCGATTTTCTGCATTCTCTTGTTACAGTGGATGGAGATTTACTGTTTCGTGCTGGTAATTTACTGGTCACAAGTTCGAGCCTCTACTCAGTAGTGGATGTGGTTTACAATGTGGTTTACAATGTGGCTTACTCTACCTTCCTGCGGATTAATTTTATTTTTAGCTGTTTCTTTCCAAACTTCATCTTCCTAACGAATAGCTTGATGATGTTCTAGAGAGATATGGGAATTTTGCGCGTAGATTGTAACTATTTGTTGAATTGTTCGAATGTCTATGACAACTTATGTCTCTATGCACCTAGTCATAAACGTATTTGTATGTACGTCTGATATCATACTGCATGTGTAAAGTAAGAAATGTATATGTTTAGCAACCAGAATGTTCAATAATACGTTTTTGTCATGTATGTATATATGTATATGAACACGTTGTTCTTCGTTGCTGAAGTATTGTCCTTGTTACACCTCGCTAAAGCACAGTCCTTGTTACACCTCGCTAAAGCACAGTCCGTACTACACCTCGCTAAAGCACAGTCCTTGTTACACCTCGCTAAAGCACAGTTCTTGTTACACCTCGCTAAAGCACAGTCCTTGTTACACCTCGCTAAAGCACAGTCCGTACTACACCTCGCTAAAGCACAGTCCTTGTTACACCTCGCTAAAGCACAGTCCTTGTTACACCTCGCTAAAGCACAGTCCTTGTTACACCTCGCTAAAGCACAGTCCGTACTACACCTCGCTAAAGCACAGTCCTTGTTACACCTCACTAAAGCACAGTCCTTGTTACACCTCGCTAAAGCACAGTCCTTGTTACACCTCGCTAAAGCACAGTCCGTGTTACACCTCGCTAAAGCACAGTCCGTGTTACACCTCGCTAAAGCACAGTCCGTGTTACACCTCGCTAAAGCACAGTCCGTGTTACACCTCGCTAAAGCACAGTCCTTGTTACACCTCGCTAAAGCACAGTCCTTGTTACACCTCGCTAAAGCACAGTCCTTGTTACACCTCGCTAAAGCACAGTCCTTGTTACACCTCGCTAAAGCACAGTCCTTGTTACACCTCGCTAAAGCACAGTCCGTACTACACCTCGCTAAAGCACAGTCCTTGTTACACCTCGCTAAAGCACAGTCCTTGTTACACCTCGCTAAAGCACAGTCCTTGTTACACCTCGCTAAAGCACAGTCCGTACTACACCTCGCTAAAGCACAGTCCTTGTTACACCTCGCTAAAGCACAGTCCGTACTACACCTCGCTAAAGCACAGTGTAATTTCAGTGCGAGAAGCGTCGCAATACATTAAGCGTAATGACTGCTGGAGACTTCAACGTCCTACATATAGTGATCCAACCAGTGCGCTCCAAAGCCATATTTGTTTTTCCTGATGAGGGAGAAGGTTACTGCTTGGCACCGTTGGTGGGTAGAGGTGTGGGTTAGCTGCCGTGTGGTGTGGGGTCAGGTCTCGTGAGGTGTGGTCAACCCTCGCATGGTGTGGCCAGCCCTAATGTGGCGTTATATGCTAGGTTGTGATCGGCGGTGGTGCGGCGGGTTCAGCTGGCCAACCGTGTCATAGCTTCGAGCGTAGCGCTCTACGGCTACCGTGGTGCGATCTGGACTGCTGGAGCGTGACTTCTGAGGTGTGATTTTATGCTTTGAAGTGATGTCAGCTATTGTGGTCTGACTACTGGCTGCTGTGAAGTGATATCAGATGTTGTGGTCAGACCACTCGCTGTTGTGAAGTGATGTTAGCTGCTATGGTCTGAACCTAACGATTGGGGGAGTGTGTGGGGGGTGGGAAATTGGGAAGACATTTGTGGGGGAGATAATGGGAGTGTAGGATGGGGGAGTGTGTGTGGGGTGTGAGACAGAGGTAGAGAGAGAGAGAGAGAGAGAGAGAGAGAGAGAGAGAGAGAGAGAGAGAGAGAGAGAGAGAGAGAGAGATAGAGAGAGGGTGAAGATGTTTACAGTGATAAGGATAAATGTATTAATATATAGATACATTGATGGAGGTGTGAGGCGGCGAGTGGGTGTGTATATGGGTGTATGCAGAGACACAGGAAGGGTGTGTGGGGACGACATAGGCGCTACGACGACCCGGGTACCACCGGTTACCCCATATATATATATATATATATATATATATATATATATATATATATATTTTATGGGGTAACCGGTAATATAATATTAGGATATTTTGGTAGCAGTCTTTCTTGTAAACATATGTTGTTGAATATAACCGAAAGGGTAAGATTAATAATTCTAACACGAATCCTCTCAATATTTCTTACGTACTTCTTCACTGTCGAGGATAATTGATAAATTATCTCTCCAAAATTCATTCTTTATTTATGGTCTGACGCCTGAACGCGTTTCGTAATGCTTATTACATTTTCAAAGACTTAGTTTACAAACAAAATACATCATACTTATACTCGTTTTGGGTGAGGTACTTATACCTCACTTATATATATATATATATATATATATATATATATATATATATATATATATATATATAGTGAGACCCATAACACTATATAACACAATTTTTGTATAATTAGTACTTTTATTTTTTCTAGAATAAAATCTGTATTCAGTGCCCAAATTTAAATCAAAATTTATATTTTTTTTTTATTATAAGCAGGTAAACATAAATTTTTGTTGCAAACTTAAAAAAAACTGATGTAGATTTTTGGCACCACTTCCAGATAGAATGAATTTGGCTTGACACTAGTTCAGTAGCTATTTTTAATTATATTTATTGAAACCATGAACTAATCAACACCATCAACATATACGGTGGCGTCTAAAGACTGATAAGATAGGATCCTGCTGCTTTCAAAGTCGCTGTAATTTTCTCGTCTAATAAAAACCCGGGAAAGACAAAAATGGTGTTTCCGTGTCCGCTATACACGGATGACGTGACACTCAGTTAACCTGTGGAAGTGGTCAAGATGCAACGCAAACGTTCGAATTAACAGTAAATATGAGTGGAACGGTTGTTCCCCCTGGTGCGTTGGAACCATATAGTGTTCCAACGCCCTGCTAGCGTTGAAACAACAGAGTGTAGCGCTAGTGGCGGAACAATATCGCGTCGTGCTAGCGTTGAAACAACAGAGTGTAGCGCTAGTGGCGGAACAATATCGCGTCGTGCTAGCGTTGAAACAAAAGAACCCCATAACTAGCCATAGAACAATATCGCGTCGTGCTAGCGTTGAAACAAAAGAACCCCATAACTAGCCATAGAACAATATCGCGTCGTGCTAGCGTTGAAACAAAAGAACCCCATAACTAGCCATAGAACAATATCGCGTCGTGCTAGCGTTGAAACAAAAGAACCCCATAACTAGCCATAGAACAATATCGCGTCGTGCTAGCGTTGAAACAAAAGAACCCCATAACTAACCATAGAACAATATCGCGTCGTGCTAGCGTTGAAACAAAAGAACTCCATAACTAACCATAGAACAATACCGCGTCGTGCTAGCGTTGAAACAAAAGAACCCCATAACTAGCCATAGAACAATACCGCGTCGTGCTAGCGTTGAAACAAAAGAACCCCATAACTAACCATAGAACAATATCGCGTCGTGCTAGCGTTGAAACAAAAGAACCCCATAACTAGCCTTTGAAACAATATCGCGTCGTGCTAGCGTTGAAACAAAAGAACCCCATAACTAGCCTTTGAAACAATATCGCGTCGTGCTAGCGTTGAAACAAAAGAACCCCATAACTAGCCTTGGAACAATAGCGCGCCCAACTAGCATCGGAGAAACAGTGCGCCGAGCAAGCGCCCAAACTAGCCCAAGGTCCCAAACACACTCCCAGACATCTTTACAAACAGTATTTTCCAAGCCAGTGACGTATAGTGTTGAATTCTTACACAAGGGACCCCTCATTACTGCTATAATTTAGGGTACAGTAATCACTAATCAATTTCATTGATGATAGCCAGCATGCAGTAGACGTTTAATTATAGAAGTGAGGGCGAAAGGCAGT
>NC_091190.1:17484011-17509011 GCF_040958095.1 Procambarus clarkii | reverse complement strand
GACAGGTGGAAGGTTCTGGTGGTAGACGTAATTCTATGTATCTATGTATTTATGTCTGTAGGTTAGATTAAGCATTTTTAAAAGCATTGCAGTCACCATCTGTGGTTGTTCAATTAATCCCTGAACTATATGTTTAACAGATCTCTCACCCTGTCCATGGAGGGCAGAAGAAAATGTATATATATATGCTGGTTAGCATTGTAAATGTGTGGCCACGTCTGTGGTAGAAAATAATAATAATAAAAAAATCTATATAGTCTCTAAGTTACTTGTATGAGGAAGAGGTAGACTGTCTTTACTCACCTGTTCATTTGTTCACCAGTCTACCCAGCCTGTTCAACGACCCATACATTCATTGACTTCCTTGCTCGACTGACCACACGTCAATTACCTTTCTGTTCACCTGTTCTCATGTATACTAATTAACACCGGTTTAGTTTTTCCCTCTATACTTATGTATAGAGAGAAAATACACTTATGTATATATATACATAAGTATATATACTTATGTATTTCTTTTCCTGTCCCCTCGTTCCCTCTGTATACCTGGGTATTTCCACCCTCGTCAGTTTCATCCACTTGTTCCGTTTTCCACTATTATACATATTCAATTCTCCACAACTCGAGTAAAGTAATTGCTTGAGCTCATCCCAGTAAAATAACTGCTTGGATAAATCCCAGTAAAATAAATGCTTGAATAAATCCCAGTAAAATAACTGCTTGGATAAATCCCAGTAAAATAACTGCTTGGATAAATCCCAGTAAAATAAATGCTTGAATAAATCCCAGTAAAATAACTACTTGGATAAATCCCAGTAAAGTAATTGCTTGAGTAAACTGATTACGCTTGAAATTGAAGATCAAAAGTTATGTGACTGTAGAACAGAAAATAACGCATTTTGGAGGTAGGGGCTATTGTAGGTAAGGGCTATTGGAGGCATTGTTAGGGAGGGCATCGTGATTGGTCCAATTGTCCAACAAAAGACTCTCCTTTTACTGTCTTTTTTGTTAACGGTTAAATTGTCCCCCCCCCCCCACGAGGACGTTGTTAGGGTAGATTTGTTAATGGTTGGGTTGTACGTGAAGCCTGAGGTTAGGGTTAGGGGTGTTAATAGTTCAACTGACATGAGAGGCTGTTTCAGGGCGGGTCAGGTTAGGTTACGTTAGGTTAGGTTAGGTTAGGTCAGGTTAATTATCTTGTTGTCATGGGAACCTGTTCTTCTCCTCTTCTCTTTTCTTACACACACACACACACACACACACACACACACACACACACACACACACACACACACACACACACTCACACACACTCACACACTCACACACTCACACACACACACACACACACACACACACACACACACACACACACACACACACACACACACACACACACCTGGTACAGGCTACGAGGCCCACACCTAAGGGGCCAAGAAGCCTGGTGGATAGCGGGCAGGACTCGTAATTCTGTGGCGCGGGTTCGATTCCCGCACGAGGCAGAAACAAATGGGGAAAGTTTCTTTCACCCTGAATGCCCCTGTTACCTAGCAGTAAATAGGTACCTGGGAGTTAGTCAGCTGTCACGGGCTGCTTCCTGGTGTGTGTGTGTGTGTGTGTGTGTGTGTGTGTGTGTGTGTGTGTGTGTGTGTGTGGTGTGGAAAAAAAAAGTAGTTAGTAAACAGTTGATTGACAGTTGAGAGGCGGGCCGAAAGAGCAAAGCTCAACCCCCGCAAACACAACTAGGTGAATACACACACACACACACACACACACACACACACACACACACACACGCGCACACGCACACATACACACACACACACACACACACACACACATTCAAAGACACACACACAAAGTTCATTCAGAACTTTGTATACCACATATGTCAGGCCAATCCTGGAGTATGCAGCCCCAGCATGGAGTCCATATCTATTTAAGGATAAGACTAAACTGGAAAAGGTTCAAAGGTTTGCCACCAGACTAGTACCCGAGCTGAGAGGTATGAGCTACGAGGAGAGACTACGGGAATTGAACCTCATTTCGTTGGAAGACAGAAGAGTTAGGGGGGACATGATCACCACATTCAAGATTCTCAAGGGAATCGACAGGGTTGATAAAGACAGGCTATTTAACACAAGGGGCACACGCACTAGGGGACACTGGTGGAAACTGAGTGCCCAAATGAGCCACAGAGATATTAGAAAGAACTTTTTTTAGTGTCAGAGTGGTTGACAAATGGAATGCATTAGGAAGTGATGTGGTGGAGGCTGACTCCATACACAGTTTCAAGTGTAGATATGATAGAGCCTAATAGGCTCAGGAACCTGTACACCTGTTGATTGACGGTTGAGAGGCGGGACCAAAGAGCCAGAACTCAACCCCCGCAAGCACAACTAGGTGAGTACACACACACACACACTCAGAGGCCAGCGAGGCCGGGCCAGCAAAGGCGGGGCCAGCGAGGCCGGGCCAGCGGGGCCGGGCCAGCGAGGCCGGGCCAGCGGGGCCGGGCCAGCGGGGCCGGGCCAGCGAGGCCGGGCCAGCGAGGCCGGGCCAGCGAGGCCGGGCCAGCCAGGCCACCACAATTAGCTACCGCCTTCCTCCCTAAAATTAACTCATAATAACTCGGGAGATTCCAAAAGGCCCAATCCCGTTGGCAGTAAATCCTCCGCTTAACCGGTGATTTACCCATTATCCGGAATTAACCAATAGATGTATATATATATTTAAAAAAAAAAGTATATATATGATCAAACCTGCGGCCCACTCTGCCTGTCAGACTCGACAGGGCCCAATTTGTGAACCATCTCTCACCCCTGTCACATTGGACGGTCGATGGCCGCATTGGTTGACGAAGTGGACCCCCGGTGATTGGGGAAAATGACGCCTTACGAGGGGGGTAGTTATGTGTGCCCGGGCTGGTGATTAGAGGCAAGGGAGGTTGGGGTATTGGCATGAGGGGCATGGGGGGGTGGGTGGAAGGGGGGGGGGGTATTACAGGCCGATGGTTGATGGGGTTGATGTATCATTGGTGGGAGGGGTTGGTGATGTTATAGATGGCTGTGGTGGTGTGGTGGTAGTGGTGTTGGGTGGTTGTGGTGTGGTGGTGGTTGTGTTGGGTGGTTGTGGTGTGGTGGCGGTGGTGTTGGGTGGTTGTGGTATGGTGGCGGTGGTGTTGGGTGGTTGTGGTGTGGTGGTGGTGGTGTTGGGTGGTTGTGGTGTGGTGGTGGTGGTGTTGGGTGGTTGTGGTGTGGTGGTGGTGGTGTTGGGTGGTTGTGGTATGGTGGCGGTGGTGTTGGGTGGTTGTGGTATGGTGGCGGTGGTGTTGGGTGGTTGTGGTGTGGTGGCGGTGGTGTTGGGTGGTTGTACTCACCTAGTTGTGTTTGCGGGGGTTGAGCTCTAGCTCTTTGGTCCCACCTCTCAACCGCCGGTTGTGGTGTGGTGGTGTTGTTGTTGTTGTTGTTGTTGTGAGGGTGTAGGAGAGTCTGTATCAGAATGTGGGAGTTGAAGGAAGGGGGGGGGGATGGGGAGGTGGGAATGGGTAGTAAAGGGGAATAAGAAGGGGCAGGAGAAGGGGGTGGGGAGGAAAGAGGGATGATGGGATGGAGGAGGGGGACAAACTTCACAAGTATTAAACTATGACCATTGTTCTCGGGAGGAAAAAGACTTGAAACACAAGGACTTATTCGCTTTTTACCGGAGATAATTAACTCAAGTATCAACATACAGCAGGAGGTCGTTAATACCGTTTTCAGAAACCTCGAACTGGAATGGTCAGGGACACGCGCGATTTCTATGAGTTGGTCAACGGGTCGGTTAGGTTAGGTTAGGTTCGAGCGTTTTATTCGCCTAGGGTGGTAACGGAGGAGGAAGGGCTGGTCGTCCTCGGCCGTTATCAAGTCGTACAAATAGTGTCTCTATTTCAACTCGTTCTCTTCTGCAATTTTCGTTATTCCTATTAACGCCTATAGTGTATTGCACAGTGCTATATGAACCTATATTTGTGCCTGCAGAACCGAGCTCTTGGTTCCCTTAGCTCGTGGTTCCACCTTCCTAACCGTTGATTATTTCCTGTGTGCGTGTGCGTGCGTGCGTGTGTGTGTGTGTGTGTGTGTGTGTGTGTGTGTGTGTGTGTGTGTGTGTGTGTGTGTGTGTGTGTGTGTGTATGTGTGCTTTCATCTCATGTATTTAACTACGTTTTATCTGGAGCTGGTTTTGAGAGTTGATCTCTAATAATGATCTACTCCCACAACTAGGCTTAAGGCTAGGTTTTTCCTGTTGATGACTTGATCGGAGGGAAGCAATTGCTGGCATCGACCTGCATGAACACCACACGGCCATCACAGCCCGGCGGATCCGTCACTTCCTGCAGGAAACTAGTAATTCTGGGAAAACATCAACAATTATGGCGATACTTATTAGATTGCTGTTAGATTAAATAGCTTTGAGGTCAGTGCTATTAATACAACCTTTTCTAGATGGTTTTATGGTATCTTCATTTATCATTCTATTCTGAACTTTCTAACGTCTGTCACTCATGTAAGTTGCTATTTGGTTGTGTAGAACATGGCATTGACCTTCAAATATGTAATATATAGAAAATATGTAATTCCTCTCTCGTCTCTGTTCCATGGAGTACATTCTAAGTTGCCTGAGACTGTCCCAATAATTTCGTTGCTCAGTTTCATTACATTGCACATGATTAAGTTAAAGTCTATAGTAGCCACTTTCTGAGCATTATTTCAGTTTGTACAGGTAATATAATGTCGTGTCTTGTCATCATCTACCTTATTAAACCCTCACCGAATGTTGTGATCGAATATTGCTCCTCTAGGAAATCATTTACATCAATCAGAGACAAGATATGCCGCAGTTCTGATCCTTTGTTGAACTCCGATCGTAGCATCTTCCTCCCTCTGATGTCTCTCGTCTCACTGTGATGTTCTGATGTGGAGATTCTCCTCTGTCCGTTGAGACACCTGCCCGTTCATCCGTTTATGCATCTCCAACAAGTGTAATTTCATATCTGGTGCTGTATTAGTGATTCCTCACACCTTGACCACTTGCGTGGTCCGACCAGCCCTTCACACGGCCTTGCCAACCTCTTACCTGGCCTTGCCAACCTCTTACCTGGTCCTGTCAACTCTTCACTTGGTCCTGTCAACCTCTCTCATCCCCAATCCTACCAACACTCACACCTCCACCCCACTGCCTCTTCCTCTAAACTGAAACTGAAACTGACTGACCAAGCTCATGACCTCAGCGACATTACCGACCAAAACAGACGGATTTTATATATATTTTGGTTCTTACAATGAGGACTGGAATGTCGTCCTGTGAGGTTGGCCCTAGGGAAAAAAAACACCCTTATGCCTGGACGGTACTAGGAGGGAACTATGACCCCCCATCAGTACAAGAGGGTTGAGGTCCTTTGGTGTGTGTGTGGGGTCATTTTGAGAGGTAAACTATATCATTATCATTGCGATCGTTATCATTCGCTTTATAATTGGCCTCATTATCATTAGGCTCGTTGTCAGCGGCCACTGGGAGGCTACGGACGTCTGTTTACATGGCGTTATCTGTATGTTTGGAGTCTCGACTCGAGATATAACAGTTTTTGATTAAGAGTGTTTGGCACAGCGATATTACATGCATTTGGCGGTGACTGGTGTCGTGTTTTGGGACCAACACGAGGGAATTAGTGTGGAAATTAGTGGCATTAAGGTCTTCAAAGGGATTTTTTTTAACGATCACTCGGCCATTAGCTCCCAAAATTAGTACACTTGAAGATCTTATATATGTCTCAATGTCCATGAAGAAACAGCTAACATAACACCTGTACCTCCTCTTAGATTATTTTACAGGAACTTCTTTTCCACGGCTTATCAAACGGAGGAAAAAGAATCCTGAAAGATATCATTGATAGGAACGTTATCGCCCGCAGACACCAATCAGAAGATACAATTAACAATATATTATAAAAACAAGAAGACCGTAAACTTACTTACGAAGTTATAACTTATAACTTACTCCAGACACCAAGCAAAGCGCCTTTAGAGAGAGACTAACATCATCTATGCCTTCACACGCCCACTTGGGGACTGTCAGCCCAAACGATCTCAGTATATAGGCAAGACAGCAACGTCTCTCCTAAACCATCTGGTCACTACTTGGTCCGGGAGACATCTCCCGTCACGCAGGGTGCAGTCGCGCCTCCACAGATCTCCAGTATCAGCTCTTGATACTGGTAATGGCTCAAAAGGGCCACCACCACCACCACTTACGGGCTATTCATGCCCGTGCCACCTCTTGGGTGGCTTAATCTTCATCAATCAATCGTCTCTCCTACTCACACATCTCCATATTGTACAGGACACACCCTCCACAAGCAACGTACACTTCCCCCAATTTATATAAATTAGCTTTCTTTCGAATTCATAATTTTATGGTTGAGAAAAAATATATATATATTTTGAATAGTCATTCTCTTTTACACGTTTTTTTTAATTGTTTAAGTTTTTCTCGAATACTTCAATCGGACCTCTTGAAACGTTGCGGATGTCTAAAGGTGATTTCAACAATTGGATCCAATTTCCTTATCTAACAGCACACATAAATTTAATTTTCATTTCAGCTAACTTAATTGGATCATGTAACAATGAAATTCATATTTTTACTTCCCCCAACCGAGGTAATATATTACAAGTCAGCTTAGCCCAGCTTAAGTAAGGAAGCTTTAATAACGCTTATGGATATTGTGTTATTTTGTAGATGTGTATCAAGGCAGTCGCACACACACACACACACACACACACACACACACACACCCTCGTAGCCTGGTGGATAGCGCGCAGGACTCGTAATTCTGTGGCGCGGGTTCGATTCCCGCACGAGGCAGAAACAAATGGGCAAAGTTTCTTTCATCCTGAATGCCCCTGTTACCTAGCAGTAAATAGGTACCTGGGAGTTAGTCAGCTGTCACGGGCTGCTTCCTGGGGGGGGGGGTGTGGAAAAAAAAAGTAGTTAGTGTAGTTACTAAACAGTTGATTAACAGTTGAGAGGCGGGCCGAAAGAGCAAAGCTCAACCCCCGCAAACACAACTAGGTGAATACAACTAGGTGAATACACATGGGAAGACGGGACACCACGAGCGTAGCTCTCATCCTGTAACTACACTTAGGTAATTACACACACACACACACACACTCACACACACACACACACACACACACACACACACACACACACACACACACACACACACACACACACACACACACACACACACACCTAATCAGCTACTATAATTGCTGGAGCTCATTGGACAGTCTATAAATGGTGGCGCATCTGCAGCGATCAAGGTGTAATTTTTTCCGGAGATTTCGTCCCGGTTTGGAAAACAAACACTTACTTTCTTGAATCTGTATTCCTCTATGTCTCCTCTCCTTTCTCCCAAGTCTTTCTTCCCTCTCTCTCTCTGCCTGTTTCCCATCTCCCTTTCCATTCCATTCCGTTTTCCATTCCTGCCCCTCTCCCTTACCACCACCTATGCTCCTTTCTCCCAAGTCTTTCTTCCCTCTCTCTCTGCCTGTTTCCCATCTCCCTTTCCATTCCATTCCGTTTTCCATTCCTGCTCCTCTCCCTTACCACCACCTATGCTCTCCTGACCATTCCCCACCCCCCACCCCTTACCCCCCTGACCACCACCCCCCATCATCTGCCCCCCCTCCCACAAACCCCCAGCCGACTCCCTCTCCCCATGGGGTCGGGAGCGGGTAATAGAGTCCGGCTGGGGAGACACAAACGGCGACCCAGGGGAGCGTGTTGCCTCCCCAGGGAGCCTGATGGGCCAGATAGCCCAGTGCCGCTCACTTACCCCCTCTCCCAGCCTCCTTTCCCCCCCCCCCCTTCCTCTCCCTCCCAGGAATCCTCTCCCCCTCCCTCCCAACTCCTTCCCCCTCTGCCAGCCTCTTGCTCCTTCTCCTTTCCTCTCCCATCCAACCCCCACTTTGTCTACTTTAGAGCGCCTCAGTTTTAGCATTGAGCTCCAATAAACTCACTTCGAACACGGAGCTCTAATTCTACAACAGATTATTCTGAGTCCTTAGCAATGTCTTGGTTACAGGAGAGTATTAATGCAGGTTATACAGTCATGTTACAGGTGTGTGTGTGTGTGTATTTACTGCTGATTTTATTATAGGATTTATCGCTTATTTAGGCAGCGTCTGGGATCCTCTTAGACGTAGGTTCGAATCCTCGTCACAGCCCTTGTGGGTTTGTTCATTTGATGCATCACGCTATTGTGATTTCTGTGTGTAAGGATGAGTGTTGTTTGGGGAGGGGGGTTGGATATCTCGTCCCACACTAATCCTGGCTTCCATACTAATATATCCTAATTCCCATACTCATCATGGCTTCCATACTCATATATCCTGGGCTCCTATCCCTTGCACTCATATATCTTCTGTGTTAAACAGGTTGTTACAAAGTTGAAGCTTATTAACATTATCAAACGTTTTTAACAAGTTCATAAAGTTTTTAATAAATACCTCGCTTCCAGCACATATAACTATTAACTTTTCAAAATAAATAACCCGAAAGTTGACGTTCATTTCTTCGCATAATTAAATGTTTGCTATCAGACAATTATCAAACATGATGTTCAAATATTTTGAGTATACCGCTTGGGCATACAATTTGAGTATACTTAACAGGGCTTGGCTCAAACGGGCATCACATATAACGGAATATATAACAGTAGGTGTAGCATATCTTTATAAAGGTGAACTCTGGCAGCTCAATATACATTCAAAGTAACTTTCTAAGTAAGAATCTAAGCACCTTTCTAAGTAACAATCAGTGTCTCACCAGAATGACTTATCTTTATCTCTAATTGGTGAATAAACCTTCAGAGACTTTCAACTTTCAACACAAACTTTCATATTATATTTAGTTCTGTTTATCATTTATTTATATACGAGTTGGTTATTAATTGTCGTTTAAGGATTTAAAAGTAAAGTAGAATTTAATAGTTATTATTCTTCTCGTTAACAACCATTAAACAAAATATATTATTATACTGTATTTTTAATTAATTTTTTTTTTTTAACTAAGACTGTTGTTTATAAGGATTGTCTTTTATATACCGAATGAAACTACAAGTTAGGAGACTGGAGGCTGGGAGACTTCAAGCTAGGAGACTTCAGGCTAGGAGACTTCAAGCTAGGAGACTTCAAGCTAGGAGACTTCAGGCTAGGAGACTTCAAGCTAGGAGGCTTCAAGCTAGGAGACTTCAAGCTAGGAGACTTCAAGCTAGGAGACTGGAGGCTGGGAGACTTCAGGCTAGGAGACTTCAAGCTAGGAGACTTCAAGCTAGGAGACTTCAAGCTAGGAGACTTCAAGCTAGGAGATTACAAGCTAGGAGACTTCAGGCTAGGAGACTTCAAGCTAGGAGACTTCAGGCTAGGAGATTACAAGCTAGGAGACTTCAGGCTAGGAGATTACAAGCTAGGAGACTTCAGGCTAGGAGACTTCAAGCTAGGAGACTTCAAGCTAGGAGACTTCAAGCTAGGAGACTTCAAGCTAGGAGATTACAAGCTAGGAGACTTCAGGCTAGGAGACTTCAGGCTAGGAGACTTCAAGCTAGGAGACTTCAAGCTAGGAGACTTCAAGCTAGGAGACTTCAAGCTAGGAGACTTCAAGCTAGGAGACTTCAAGCTAGGAGATTACAAGCTAGGAGACTTCAAGCTAGGAGACTTCAAGCTAGGAGACTTCAAGCTAGGAGACTTCAAAATAGGAGACTTCAAGCTAGGAGACTTCAAGCTAGAAGACTTCAAACTTGGAGACTTCAAACTAGGAGACTTCAAACTAGGAGACTTCAAACTAGGAGATTACAAGCTAAGGCACTACAGGCTAGGAGCTGTTGTTATACATCAGCTCATCTGAAGTCTGAACCTAGAAACTCATTTATTTTATTAACATATAATTATTATTATTATTATTATTATTATTATTATTATTATTAAAAAAAAATTAATTAAAATTTGTATTCCGAAGCATATGTGTACAAAGAACATAAATGCACAAGTAAGGGGACAGGAGTTACTCAAACTAATGGAGCCACTATTTCGAAAAAGCGTATTGAGCAAAACTTAAAATAAATTGAACAAAACGAAAAAAATATTTAAAGGTGTAAAGAGGTGGGTACTTAAGTTATTAATGCTAAAAGGAAAGTAAACTAACAAAAATTGAAAAAAAAATAAATCAGGAAAAATAACAGATGAATACAATAAGAATGATGACAGACAATAGTTAATGATGACAGACAATAGTTAATGATGACAGACAATAGTTAATGATGACAGACAATAGTTAATTATGACAGACAATAGTTAATGATGACAGACAATAGTTAATGATGACAGACAATAGTTAATGATGACAGACAATAGTTAATGATGACAGACAATAGTTAATGATGACAGACAATAGTTAATGATGACAGACAATAGTTAATGATGACAGATAATAGTTAATGATGACAGACAATAGTTAATGATGACAGACAATAGTTAATGATGACAGACAATAGTTAATGATGACAGACAATAGTTAATGATGACAGACAATAGTTAATGATGACAGACAATAGTTAATGATGACAGACAATAGTTAATGATGACAGACAATAGTTAATGATGACAGACAATAGTTAATGATGACAGACAATAGTTAATGATGACAGACAATAGTTAATGATGACAGACAATAGTTAATGATGACAGACAATAGTTAATGATGACAGACAATAGTTAATGATGACAGACAATAGTTAATGATGACAGACAATAGTTAATGATGACAGACAAGGATAATTATATATGATGAAACCAGAAGTTTTATAGCAAAAGCTGTTCAGTAGTTTATTTACACTAATATATATTAGTGAGTAATCCAGAAAAGGTTAACCGAAACATAACATAAAATAATATACACAGGCGGGAACCCATTATCGTGATATATCAAATGGAAAATCCCACAGGAGCCGTGATTAGGGTTCGAACCTATGCACGCTAGATTCGAACCTCATCACGGTTCTTGAGGCTTCAGAGGAAGCCTCAGGATGCCTCGAGGGTGCAGTAGTACCCTCAGATTGCAATTCTTTTGACCATGTCGTGGCGTAGAAAGAAAATGTGAGAGAAAATAAGTTACATGAGAGTGAGTATATATATGATATTAAGTTAATATTACTTATAGAGTCTCTTTTAACCTAGTTGAGAGACGTATATACAACGTTTAACGAAATATCGGGAAGTCATTGCATAATTTGGGACCCTTGATTTGTCTAGTGTTTCTGCTTTGGTTGAGCCTCAGTCTTGGAACACTAAAGAGATGTGTGTGTTGCTTGTGTTGTGGCCTCTCAAGCGTTCTATTACAGCCTTCTAAGAAGCGCTTAAGGTCAGGATTGGCATTTGCAATTCAGAGTTTTATAGAATATTGAGATTAGTATTAATATTATATATTTTCTTTGTCTCCCGAAAGGGCAGGTTTATTATTCTGTGAGTGAACGTGTTATCTTAGTGTGAGTTTTGGGGCAGCGTCACTCATCCTGTGAGTGAACGTGTTATCGTAGTGTGAGTTTTGGGGCAGCGTCACTCATCCTGTGAGTGAACATGTTATCTTAGTGTGAGTTTTGGGGCAGCGTCACTCATCCTGTGAGTGAACGTGTTATCGTAGTGTGAGTTTTGGGGCAGCGTCACTCATCCTGTGAGTGAACGTGTTATCGTAGTGTGAGTTTTGGGGCAGCGTCACTCATCCTGTGAGTGAACGTGTTATCGTAGTGTGAGTTTTGGGGCAGCGTCACTCATCCCGTGAGTGAACGTGTTATCGTAGTGTGAATTTTGGGGCAGCGTCACTCATCCTGTGAGTGAACGTGTTATCGTAGTGTGAGTTTTGGGGCAGCGTCACTCATCCTGTGAGTGAATATGTTATCTTAGTGTGAGTTTTGGGGCAGCGTCACTCATCCTGTGAGTAAACATGTTATCTTAGTGTGAGTTTTGGGGCAGCGTCACTCATCCTGTGAGTGAACGTGTTATCGTAGTGTGAGTTTTGGGGCAGCGTCACTCATCCTGTGAGTGAACGTGTTATCGTAGTGTGAGTTTTGGGGCAGCGTCACTCATCCTGTGAGTGAATATGTTATCTTAGTGTGAGTTTTGGGGCAGCATCACTCATCCCGTGAGTGAACGTGTTATCGTAGTGTGGATTTTGGGGCAGCGTCACTCATCCTGTGAGTGAACAGGTTATCGTAGTGTGAGTTTTGGGGCAGCGTCACTCATCCTGTGAGTAAACATGTTATCTAAGTGTGAATTTTGGGGAAGCGTCACTCATCCTGTGAGTGAACATGTTATCGTAGTGAGAGTTTTGGGGCAGCGTCACTCATCCCGTGAGTGAACGTGTACGCCCATAGTGGAATGAACAACACCTTCCCCCCCCCCCTCCCAGCAGGGAAGAAACTCAAAGCTTTATCTTACGAACAAACTTAAAGAAATCCTTAAGAATAAAATCTATATTTGACAAATAGATCAAACAATAGGACTCATTCTTCAACTTGGCACTCTTCTATTTCTTAGACTGGCACAATCTCTCAGGTAGTGGTCAAGGCGGCGTCCGACACTCGGGTCACACAGCTACTCATTATCTATTTCCATCAATAAGAAACTGTATTAAGCGCTAAGTTAGCCATACCAGTGATAGATTAACTGATTATTTTTGAATTAACTGATAGATTCTTTTTCCCCTCTGGAGAAAACTGCATGTCTATCGGGGCCTGCATATGGTCTGTTGACATGCTTTTCAAACTGTGATTTAGCCTCGAAGTGAATAGATGCTGATGGAATGTTGGTCTTGAGAACGGCACAACCAGCTTAGTTGATGGCTGAGCGTCTTGTGTTGTGGATTCTTGCTTCGACTTGTTTACGAAGTTTGGCCAGGTGGGAAATCTTGAGAACATTTATATAATAATATCTCCAGTGTTGAAGACTCTGATGAACTGACCAGTCAAACCGGAACGGATTAAAACTATGAGGATGAATTATCTGCACCTTCTCTAGGACTCGAGTAGTGGATGTTGGGCAGTTCAAGAGGCGGGTGCATACTCAATATTGGTCGAGCGAACGTGTTTTTCACTTCAAGTTTTGCAGCCGCTGCTGTCGAGGCGGTATGAAATGTACGTTAAAGGCCTGAAAGTTTCGTGGTTGCCATGCTTGCTTGCTTGCTTGCTTGCTTGCTTGCTTGTTTGTTAGGTTAAACACATGGTTCTTTATGGTCACTGAAGTGTCAAATTTCATCCCAGTGACGTTATTCGTCCCCGAATAATTCCCTCTCTCTCTCTCTCTCTCTCTCTCTCTCTCTCTCTCTCTCTCTCTCTCTCTCTCTCTCTCTCTCTCTCTCTCTCTCTCTCTCTCTCTCTCTCTCTCTCGTCTTCAGCACCATAACAACCATCACCACCACTACCATTCCAACACCCATCACTAATACAGTAACTACCACCACCAACACCACCACTACCGTCAACCTCAAAGACCACTAAAGGGCCCCCCCATACACCCCCACACCATCACCCACCCCCCACCATCACCCCACCTCCCCCACCACCACCCACCACCATCACCACCACCCCCACCATGACCCCCCACCACCATCACCCCCACCCCCACCATGACCACCCCACCATGGCCGCCAGCCACCATGGAGCCCCGGGTGTTTAACAAACACAGCGTGGTGTGGAAGGGCCGCACGGTAGAGAGCGCCGCAGATGTATTGGACGGGGCCACAAAGTCAAGTTCTGACCCCTCCAGCGTGCTAGGGGCCCCTGGGTACCTTGTTATCAGGGCTCCCGCTGGCCCCGACGACAGCAGGGGGAAATACTGCCTTGACTGCCTGCTGCTGAGGGCCCCCCTTTGGTCATCACTACCCTCCCTCTCTCCCTCTTGGATCTTGGTTACCACTTACCTCCCTCCCCCCTCCTATTGCCCCTTTGGTCATCAATTCTCTTTCCTCCTCCTGCTGCTTCTTGGTCATCACAAGAAGATGTGATAACCAAGAATTACTGAATTACATTACAATTATCAGTAATGACTTCATTACTGATCCCAATATTGTTGGGTTTCATTATACAATCTGCGTCAGTTATCTTCTCCAGTTCATTACTTGCTATTTATATAGTATGTGAAACTTCCTAATTCTTCCTATGGCTCTGCCGTTTATCCTCAGGACCTGTAAGAGCCTCTAAGGGACTTCGTAAGGACCTCGTAAGGACCTCGTAAAGACCTCTCAGAATCAGACGTTTACTTCGCTTCATACCGCAAGGTTATTTATTTTTTTTTTTTGCCCTGTCTTGACCTCGAACTTTCCTCTCTCTGACACGCACCTGTCAAACTCATTCACAATCTCCAGTCATCCTTCATCAGCAAAGAACACCGCACTATCTACATGCAGGTTAATAACAACGTTTAATTCTTCCCTATCATTATCTACTTCCTCTCCCAGTCCAGGTGTTGTAATTTTTACCTGCCCTAATTATCTAATTAATATATATAGATATAGATATAGATATACCGTATATATAATACTTGGACAGGAGGCGTTCCATTAAACATACTGCATTTGTTTAAATATGACAGCATTGCTGGCTTTATTTTATAATTTAAACTTTCTATGCTTCTGACAATTTTCTTAGAAGAACAATCAAGCTACGAAAATTCAGGGTAAAGAAACTAGTAATTATTAAGTGATTTATTTTCTAAACCGTTTCGTTCCTCTCCGGAACATCTTCAGGTAAAGAATGAATACATGAGATTGATTGATTGAATACATGAGGTACAGTTCTGGGTTAGGTACACACTTGCGAAAGTGTCAAAAGAGCATGTATAGGGTAAGGTGTTGGAGTCATCAAACGCAGGGTAAAGGGTAAGGGGGGGCCAATCAACCATTGGGTAAGGCATTGGGTAAGGCTCAGGCACTCTCGATGGGCAGGGAGATCTCGGATAAGACCTCATTATTTGGTCACGTTTGGCGAGGTCTAAGGCCTTAATTATTCTTTTTTTTCTGTCATATACTAAGAATTCTTCTAGCTCATACTCCTGTTATATAATGGACTTGTAATAGAACTTTTTTTTTTGGGGGGGAGGGTTTGTTTGCTGTTGTTGTTCCCTGTTGTATCTTTTTTTTTACTAAATATGTTCTGGTCTGGGTGTTGACTTGAATGTTATTGTGCCCGTTGATTATTAACGGTTGAAGGCTTCTGTTCAGTTGTTCTTCATGTATGTTATGTCAGAACAATCCGTAAGGGCTCTCTGGAAGCCTTCCCACTCTCTCATCTCTCTTGCACTATCCTCTCCACCCCCCAACATACCCCCCATCCCCCATCTTCCCTTTTTCCCATTACTCCCTTCACTACCTTCCCTACCATTCACCATCTTCCCTGCCACTCACCACCCCAGACAGAATGACACTCAGACATTCTGTTTTATACATATATAAGCATATATGTTGCATATATGTTTATATATGAAATATATATTATATATATATATTATATATGGTAAATATATAGTTTATATGTTTATATATAAACATATAAAACATATATGAGTTTTCAGTTGCATATAGTCCTGGGGACCATTCAGGCTTCTTCGCATATATAAATATAAATGTAAGTTAATCGGAGCGTGACAGTGACTATCAGAAGACAACTCAAATGGTTAAATAATCTTTGGTCAGAAATATTACTTTTAATAATTTTTGGTGTTTTTTTTTTATCCAAATCTGTTTTACGTATAAACTCAAAAGACGTAATTATTTGTATACCAAAAAAAAAAACGAACAATTCGTAAGACAATCTCATCTGCAAATATTTGTTCATTCATATATGCAAGATGATCTTTGATCTCAGGCCTCCATTGGACAGATCAGGCTTCCAGTCTTCAGCATCTCAGTCTTTAGCATCTCAGTCTTCAGCATTTCAGTCATCAGCATCCCAGTCTTCAGCATCTCAGTCTTTAGCATCTCAGTCTTCAGCATCTCAGTCTTTAGCATCTCAGTCTTCAGCATCTCAGTCTTCAGCATCCCAGTCACTCAACATTGGGTATAGTTTTCGCCTTCCAATATTATAGTTATCGCAGTACAGTCAACCTTAATGAACAAGACGTGTTTTTCCCCCTGATAGGTGGTGGGTCGGCCAGCCCACCACAGCACAAATTCACCTTTTTCCACTGGCCCCACCACTGCCAAAACGCTTCCACTCAGGAGGAAGCGAATATTTTTTTTTTTGCAACTTCTATGCCCAGGGTGTGTGAGCTGTGAGGTCCACGCAGGGTGGAGATCTGCCGGATAGAGTGAATGGGAGGGTGGGAGTAATAGTATGATGGAGAGTAAAGAGAAATGTAAGGAAATTGTGAAAAAGAGTCAGATAGAAGAAAAATGAAATAATTAAATATAAAGGTATTGAGGGGGAGAGGGGATAAGGGAATCACACTAAATGGTGTAATTGCATGGAATCAATCAATCAACCATGCAAAGGAATTGCATAGTTGATTGATTGAGAAATACTTCCTGTGGCATTGCAACAATAAGATGAAATGTATTTGATGAAGCTGCATGAATGAGAGAGAGAGAGAGAGAGAGAGAGAGAGAGAGAGAGAGAGAGAGAGAGAGAGAGAGAGAGAGAGAGAGAGAGAGAGGAAGGGGGGGGGGGAGGGTGCGGGGAACCATTTGGAGTAAGAGAGGGGGGGGGGTAGAGGTGATGGGTGGGCGGCTTCATCTATATGCAAGTGAGGCAAGTTAATGGAGTTTGGAGAGGAGTGTTTCATTTGCCCGATACTGACCTTCATTAATGGTGCGGCTATTTCATTATTCATGGCTCCGGTATCAGCACATGATACCGGTTAATGTTTTAATTGGTCATCCGGAGGGAACAGAATGGGCGGGGAGCGGCGACGCACACACACACACACACACACACACACACACACACACACACACACACACACACACACACACACACACACACACACACACACACACACACACACACGGTAGTGTGTGGTAGACAGTTGGAACAAGTTAGGTGAGAAGGTGGTGGAGGCCAAGACCGTCAGTAGTTTCAAAGTGTTATATGACAAAGAGTGCTGGGAAGACGGGACACCACGAGCGTAGCTCTCATCCTGTAACTACACTTAGGTAATTACACACACACACACACACACACACACACACACACACACCGTGTGGGCCTCGCGGCTGAGTGGACAACGCTCGGGGATGTCGTAGTCCCGATGGCCCGGGTTCGATTCCCGGCAAAGGCGGAAACAAATGGGCAGAGTTGCTTTCACCCTGATGCTCACCTAGCAGTAAATAGGTACCTGGGAGTTAGACAGCTGCTACGGGCTGCTTCCTGGACATGTGTGTGAGTGTGTGTGCGTATGTTAGAGAGAAATATACGTCGTAGATATAATAGTTGAAAATAAATTGGTTAGAAAGGCGGGGTCCAAGAGCTCGATTCTGCAGACACACATAGTAAATATATTCAGTAGCAGTTGAGCACCGTCAGGGTAGATGATATACAAGTATATCGTGACGACCTTTTTAATTCAAGCTTTATATATAAGCTTTATCCACAGGAATATACGGCATATAGGCCACTGGCTGAAATGGGAAGGGTGACCTTTCGTGCTTCTGGAATTAGACTGGATGGACATGGAAGGGATAGACTGTTAGAGACGTGGTGGTGATGGGGGATCACCATCACTACACCCTGTAGCAGCATCACCACCACACCCTGTAGCACCACCACCACCACACCCTGTAGCACCACCACCACACCCTGTAGCACCACTACCACACCCTGTAGCACCACCACCACACCCTGTAGCAGCATCACCACCACACCCTGTAGCACCACCACCACACCCTGTAGCACCACCACCACCACACCCTGTAGCACCACCACCACCACACCCTGTAGCACCACCACCACACCCTGTAGCACCACCACCACACCCTGTAGCACCACCACCACACCCTGTAGCACCACCACCACACCCTGTAGCAGCATCACCACCACACCCTGTACCACCACCACCACACCCTGTAGCAGCACCACCACCACACCCTGTAGCACCACCACCACACCCTGTAGCACCACCACCACCACACCCTGTAGCACCACCACCACCACACCCTGTAGCACCACCACCACACCCTGTAGCACCACCACCACACCCTGTAGCACCACCACCACACCCTGTAGCACCACCACCACACCCTGTAGCAGCATCACCACCACACCCTGTACCACCACCACCACACCCTGTAGCACCACCACCACACCCTGTAGCAGCACCACCACCACACCCTGTAGCACCACCACCACACCCTGTAGCACCACCACCACACCCTGTAGCACCACCACCACCACACCCTGTAGCACCACCACCACACCCTGTAGCACCACCACCACACCCTGTAGCACCACTACCACACCCTGTAGCACCACCACCACACCCTGTAGCAGCACCACCACCACACCCTGTAGCACCACCACCACACCCTGTAGCATCACCACCACACCCTGTAGCACCACCACCACCACACCCTGTAGCACCACCACCACACCCTGTAGCACCACCACCACACCCTGTAGCACCACCACCACACCCTGTACCACCACCACCACACCCTGTAGCACCACCACCACACCCTGTAGCACCACCACCACACCCTGTAGCACCACCACCACACCCTGTAGCACCACCACCACACCCTGTAGCACCACCACCACACCCTGTAGCACCACCACCACACCCTGTAGCACCACCACCACACCCTGTAGCACCACCACCACACCCTGTAGCACCACCACCACACCCTGTAGCACCACCACCACACCCTGTAGCACCACCACCACACCCTGTACCACCACCACCACACCCTGTAGCACCACCACCACACCCTGTAGCACCACCACCACCACACCCTGTAGCACCACCACCACACCCTGTAGCACCACCACCACACCCTGTAGCACCACCACCACACCCTGTAGCAGCATCACCACCACACCCTGTAGCACCACCACCACACCCTGTAGCACCACTACCACACCCTGTAGCACCACCACCACCACACCCTGTAGCACCACCACCACACCCTGTAGCACCACCACCACACCCTGTAGCACCACCACCATCACACCCTGTAGCACCACTACCACACCCTGTAGCACCACCACCACACCCTGTAGCACCACCACCACACCCTGTAGCACCACCACCACCACACCCTGTACCACCACCACCACACCCTGTACCACCACCACCACACCCTGTAGCACCACCACCACCACACCCTGTAGCACCACTACCACACCCTGTAGCACCACCACCACACCCTGTACCACCACCACCACACCCTGTAGCACCACCACCACACCCTGAACCACCACCACCACCACACCCTGTAGCACCACCACCACACCCTGTAGCACCACCACCACACCCTGTAGCACCACCACCACACCCTGTACCACCACCACCACACCCTGTAGCACCACCACCACACCCTGTAGCACCACCACCACACCCTGTACCACCACCACCACACCCTGTAGCACCACCACCACACCCTGTACCACCACCACCACACCCTGTACCACCACCACCACACCCTGTACCACCACCACCACACCCTGTAGCACCACCACCACACCCTGTACCACCACCACCACACCCTGTACCACCACCACCACACCCTGTAGCACCACCACCACACCCTGAACCACCACCATCAGCGAGTAATCAGGTTCTTCAAGCCATAATCAAACGATTGATCGTTCAGTAATAGTCTCATTATCCAGGAAAACAAAAGTCTCAGGTTGAAATGAGAATTAATAAGATGAGGAAACGCCCTCCGCATTCCCATCATTGTTTCTTACGATGGTGGTGATTCTTGGGTGATATCTTACGAGGGTGATGTTTCTTGAGTGATATATCACGATGGTGGTGTTTCTTGGGTGATATCTTACGAGAGTGATGTTTCTTGGGTGATATCTTACGAGAGTGATGTTTCTTGGGTGATATCTTACGAGGGTGGTGTTTCTTGGGTGATATCTTGCGAGGGTGGTGTTTCTTGGGTGATATCTTACGAGGGTGGTGTTTCTTGGGTGATATCTTACGATGGTGATGTTCCTTGGGTGATATCTTACGAGGGTGGTGTTTCTTGGGTGATATCTTACGAGGGTGGTGTTTCTTGGGTGATATCTTACGAGGGTAATGTTCCTTGGGTGATATTTTACGAGGGTGGTGTTTCTTGGGTGGTGTCTTACGATGGTGATGTTTCTTGGGTGATATCTTACGAGGGTGGTGTTTCTTGGGTGATATCTTAAGATGGTGATGTTTCTTGAGTGATATCTTACGATGGTGATGTTTCTTGAGTGATATCTTACGATGGTGATGATGTTTCCTCGAGTGATATCTTACGATAGTGATGATGTTTCTTGAGTGATATCTTACGATGGTAGTGATGTTTCTTGAGTGATATCTTACGACGGTGGTGTCTCTTGAGTGATATCTTACGATGATGATGATGTTTCCTTGAGTGATATCTTACAATAGTGGTGATTAACTTACAATAGCGGTGATGTTTCCTGAGCATCAACAGAAACTCAACTAACTATATAAGGGCCGCCCAGGTAAGACGAGAGAGAGAGAGAGAGAGAGAGAGAGAGAGAGAGAGAGAGAGAGAGAGAGAGAGAGAGAGAGAGAGAGAGAGAGAGAGAGAGGACAAGCACATTACACTCCATCTTCGAGCCATGGATCACAGTACGGTCACGTCGAGCGATGGGCGGGTCAGGAGGGGCCGAACCTAACCAACCCACCGGGATCTCTCAAATGACCTTTTTGGGTACTTGGGTCCCGTGCCCTAACCTATAATTTCTGTTCCCCACCTCCCGCCGCGCCCTTTTAAGGTAAAAAATGTGAAATGTGATGAGTTTAGGAAATAAAAACAAAGAAGGGGCAATGAGATAATGGTCGGGTGGGAGGCGGTGGGAGGCAGTGGGAGGCGGTGGGAGGCGGTGGGAGGAAGATATATGCGTGTAGATGGGAGGAAACACAATGGCCGCCTGATTTGTAGTGAGGTGTTTTCCATTTCTGGCATTTGGTGATCGATGGGCCTTTCCCTCGTGTAGCCCCTATACTCCTGTTTCAGGCCCAGCCACGCTAAACACCCGAATTGTCTCCGTCGTGAAACTTTATACATATATATATATATATATCACATATAAAACCAATCGTTTTAGTATTAATCTGTTGACTGTGGGAGATAAGACGTTATCATCGCGTGGGAGGAAGATGGTAGTGTGTGTGTGTGTGAGATGTTCAAGGAGGAGGTGGGGTAGTTTGGGGGTCTTCGACGGAGACTGCTTATTGGTCGCCGCTGACACACATCTAGCTGCTGTCTCTCGCGAAGGGCAAATGATATTTACGATCTCATCTCCGAGAAACCAGGCATTTCCTGACGCCGGGGCGGAGCGGTGAGGTCTGGCACTATAGATCAGTATATGGCCGCACACGTCGACCAGGGTGCATTGCCTGCTACTGGCTCCATCCTCGTCGACCAGGGTGCAATGCCGGCTGCTGGCTCCATCCTCGTCGACCAGGGTGCCTGCCAGCTGCTGGCTCTATCCTCGTCGACCAGGAGGCCTGCCAGTCTCTGGCTGAATCCTCGTCGACCAGGAGGCCTGCCAGTCTCTGGCTGAATCATCGTCGACCAGGAGGCCTGCCAGTCTCTGGCTGAATCCTCGTCGACCAGGGTGCCTGCCAGCCTCTGGCTCTATCCTCGTCGACCAGGGTGCCTGCCAGCCTCTGGCTCTATCCTCGTCGACCAGGGTGCCTTGCCAGCTGCTGGCTCTATCCTCGTCGACCAGGAGGCCTGCCAGCCTCTGGCTCTATCCTCGTCGACCAGGGTGCCTGCCAGCTGCTGGCTCTATCCTCGTCGACCAGGAGGCCTGCCAGCCTCTGGCTCTATCCTCGTCGACCAGGGTGCCTTGCCAGCCTCTGGCTCTATCCTCGTCGACCAGGGTGCCTTGCCAGCTGCTGGCTCTTGATGTGAATGCTTCAGGATTTGTTCTAGGTTGTAGGGTCACGAACAGCCGACGTGTATACTGTTTACATGTACTTCAAGCATGAAGCATGACTTTCATCAATCTGAATTCTTCATTTTCTGCCATATCTCTCACTCCAGTTTGTTGCAATTTTGCTTTGCAGATTTGCAACTTGATCATTCAGTATCTTACATATAATATCTATCTTGTTCTTGTCCGGAGAGAGAGAGAGAGAGAGAGAGAGAGAGAGAGAGAGAGAGAGAGAGAGAGAGAGAGAGAGAGAGAGAGAGGGAGAGAGAGAGAGAGAGAGAGAGAGAGCATCTACATTGGGGTTGCATCCCATTGATCTGAAGGCTCTAATAATCTGCACAGTTAATTTTCCTGATTGGTGACACGTAAGCTTTATTGAGTTCTCTCTAAAGCTCAATAAAGCTTTATTGAGCTTCTAGATATTCGACTGGTTTTATTATTTCTGTAGCCTTTACTGGGTCTTTCTGTCCCTGTGAAGAGATGTACGGCTTCCTGTATCCTTCAATTGTATTTTGTTCTTCAGAGTTATATAACTGAAAATCATGTTGATTTTCATTGCACTTTAGAAGACTTTAGTGATTAGTTTCTAATTCTGAAATGTCTTCAATCTGAGGTAAATTTGTATTCTGATGTTTGAGTCGTCATTGAAAGATGAGGCAAACAGAGAATTGTTTGCATATGTATACTTTTGTACCGTACCTTTGTGGGACTGACCTTTGTGGAACTGTATTTTGTACCGAACCTTTGTGGAACTGTATTTTCTGACCGGAGAACTAAGACGCCTCACAGAGTTCGGGAGAGAACGTGACAAACACCTCCAAAGGATACCTGATCAACCAGGCTGTGACTCATACATCAGGTTGCTCGCAGCCGCATCCAACAGCTTAGTTAACCAGTCAAACAACGTGGAGGCCTGGTGGACGACCGGACCGCGGGGTCGCTGAGCCCCGGAATCACCTCATGGTAAACCCTCAAGGTAACTGGCTTTTGTACCGTACTTTGTAAGACTGGCATTCGTACTTAAGGTACGAAAGATACATTGGTGATGATAATGGCTTTTGTACCGTACTTTGTGAGACTGTCATTCGTACTTAAGGTACGAAAGATACATTGGTGATGATAATGGCAATAATGAGGAGTGACATTAGTGACAATAAGCTATACACAACGACAGGGAAATTGTACCGTAAACAGCTCAGGGGAAGCGAGGTGATTCTCGCGTGACCTCTTATCAACCTTAGCAGTTGCACGTTTCTGTGTATATTTAGGTCCCACGTGTATTTTATTGCACAGGACAGCCATTGCAACTTGCATAAGAATTGACCGAAGGTTTCTATTGGTAAAAGGGGATAAAGTGGGGATGTTTGAGTATCCTCGCGTCTAGACAAGTCTACACACACGCTCTCAAACCTGCTTGGAAAACTTTGATTCAGGCGAGAGTATACAGTGACTCGCTTCTTTTCTGACTGATTAGAGAGATACAGCTGAATCTAGACTAACCGGCCTACCATGACATGACAGGTCCTATATATATATATATATATATATATATATATATATATATATATATATATATATATATATATATATATATATATATATATATATATATAAACAGCGAGTCATCGACCAGTCTACCAGAATCACTGTAAATAGAAAGTGAACTTATTTTAACTCTTTACCAGCCCATCCTTCTCGTTCTCCGCTCGACCTAGACCCGACCAGACCCGACCAACCGGCCCGCCCGCTCGCCCGGCGGTGTGGCGCAGATATGCTGGATGCTGGAGAGGCCGCAGAGAGATAAGATCAGTCGGACTCGCCGCCACGACAGCGACCGTCCGCTAATTGTCACTGACATAATGACTCGTAATTAGCTTTATCAGCGGAATCTGTCCAGGATAACGCCCTTGGTTTGTCGTTAAGTGTGTGTGAGTGTGTGTGTGTGTGTGTGTGTGTGTGTGTGTGTGTGTGTGTGTGTGTGTGTGTGTGTGTGTGTGTGTGTGTGTGTGTGTGTGTGTCTCTGAAGGTAAAGGCGGCCGCTGCCGCCTCCTCCACACCCCGGGTCAGGACTCTCCGCGGCCCTAAGTCGGCGTACATGTTTTGTTGACTCTTGCTGCAAAACCTGATGATTGTGTGTGTGTGTGTGTGTGTGTGTGTGTGTGTGTGTGTGTGTGTACTCACCTAGTTGTACTCACCTAGTTGTGTTTGCGGGGGTTGAGCTCTGGCTCTCTGGTCTCGCCTCTCAACCGTCAATCAACAGGTGTACAGGTTCCAGAGCCTATTGGGCTCTAATCATATCTACACTTGAAACTGTGTATGGAGTCAGCCTCCACCACATCACTTTGTGTGTGTGTGTGTGTGTGTGTGTGTGTGTGTGTGTGTGTGTGTGTGTGTGTGTGTGTGTGTGTGTGTGTGTGTGTGGAGAGAGAGAGGGTTTGGACATGGGACTCCACTATACCCCCATTTCCAAGTTATAATCATAAACGATATTGATGTTGAAATGACATCAACAAACTCCATCTCCTTCAGAAGCTCCTCGTATTATATTTACCAGTAGACCAGATCTCACAGGTATCCATTTTCTATGAATTAAGCAACCCGTTCTTGCAAATTTAATAAGTCAATATTGACTTATTAAATATGTGCATAGGTGACATACTTAACATAATAGATACCCTTAAAAAGATTCATAGAAAACACCGACCTTACCTAACCTTGTTAGTATCTTAAGATAAGCATCTTATAGCTTCGTAATTACAATTATTACCTAACCTATAATAGGTATAGGTTAAGTAATAATTGTAA
>NC_091190.1:17449011-17479011 GCF_040958095.1 Procambarus clarkii | reverse complement strand
TCTTGAGATAGGTAGGTAGAAGGGAAGGCTGGTTCCTAAGGTAGGTAGGTAAGGGAAGGCTGGTTCTTGAGATAGGTAGGTAGAAGGGAAGGCTGGTTCCTAAGGTAGGTAGGTAAGGGAAGGCTGGTTCTTGAGGTAGGTAGGTAGAAGAAAGGGCTGGTTCCTGAGGTGGATATCTCTCCTAGAGGTAGGAGAGAAGGCTAGCTACTTAGACGGGGAGGTAGGTAAGACGGAGGGGGGGGGGAAGGGGTATAGTTAGGGGTGGGAGAATCCCCCACGATAATGGCTGAACTATGTCCATCAGAGTCAAGAGACAGGCCTCCTACAACTACCTCCCTCCCCCCCCCCTCCTCACTACTGTCATTGTCACACTATCACACTATGGTGGTCGCTTTTTAACAAACACCCTCTAGATGTGGCAGTACTGACACTATCAACACCAGCTGACACTCACACTCACACGCGCGTGTGTGAGTGTGTATGTGTGTGCATGTGTGTGTAAACCAGCATTTCATGTTCTCACGAAATGTGGCTTCATCACTATTGGTGAATTTGGTATAATCTATCCATAGCTGCCTAGGTTTTATCATCTGTAAATGGTGGCTTGGCTTATCCATATCTTCGAGCTGCGCTCCGCGCTCGGAAATTGTTGCAATATTAACGGTTAGTGATTGTCATTGCTCGTTGGTGAAGGGGGGGGGGGGAAGAGAAGTAGGTAAGGGGAAGGAAAGGGGGGGGAGAGAGAGAGAGAGAGGGGGCGGACGTTGGTTTATGGATGGTGGTGGTGGTCTGCTTAGGAAATTGGTAGCTGATTGTAATTGGCGTCAGACGTTATCTTGCACTTGCAAATTGGCAGTGGCGGTGATGATTGTAGTGGGGTGGATTGGCCAGTTATTGGGGGTGATTGTAGTGGGGTGGATTGGTCAGTTATTTGGGTGATTGTGGTGGGGTGGATTGGTCAGTTATTGGGGTGATTGTAGTGGGGTGGATTGGTCAGTTATTGGGGTGATTGTGGTTGGGTGGATTGATCAGTTACTGGGGTGATTGTGGTGGTCTGACCTGGTGATGGTGGTGCTGACTGTAGTGCCGTAGGTGAAGGTGGTTTGGGTAATGGATTCATTGTTAGTAGTGATTGTGATTGTGGAGCTGTAGGACTAGTAGCAAGTCTGATGGTGAATGGTGAGGTAGTAATAAGTATACTTAGATAGGGTGTGGTGCTAATGGGAGCTGTAGTGACAAACTGTACATAGTAATAATGGTGATTGTGGTGGAACCGATTTGGCACTAGTTCTGTGGAGGTAGTGTAATGGTGATGATACTGAGATGTTGGTAGTAGTGTGGTGGTGATGGTGACAGTGTGGTGGTGGTGATGGTTGCAGTGTGGTGGTGATGGTTGCAGTGTGGTGGTGGTGATGGTGGCAGTGTTGAGGTGATGGTGGCAGTGTTGTGGTGATGGTTGCACTGTGGTGGTGGTGATGGTTGCAGTGTGGAGGTGATGGTTGCACTGTAGTGGTGGTGATGGTTGCACTGTGGTGGTGGTGATGGTGACAGTGTGGAGGTGATGGTGGCAGTGTTGTGGTGATGGTTGCACTGTGGTGGTGGTGATGGTTGCAGTGTGGAGGTGATGGTTGCACTGTAGTGGTGGTGATGGTGACAGTGTGGTGGTGGTGATGGTGACAGTGTGGAGGTGATGGTGGCAGTGTTGTGGTGATGGTTGCACTGTGGTGGTGGTGATGGTTGCAGTGTGGAGGTGATGGTTGCACTGTAGTGGTGGTGATGGTTGCAGTATGGTGGTTAAGGTGGCAGTGTGGTGGAATCGTAGCTCTCACCAGTGACACTGGAACATGGGTTCCACTCTCCCTAGACTTTTGACGACTCTCACTAACTTCCCAATACTGAGCACTCCAGGTGCAAACTTTGTGAGCAAGAACTGGGGTCATGATCTCCCACACTACATTACTGAATATCCAGTCATTATAGACTCTCTTTCAGACCTGCCGCCATGAAGTACCTGAAGCTTTGCAGTCATTGCATTAACTCTCGTTTTCATGAGGATATTCTCAAGAGAGAGATGCAATCACCAATTAAACCACGCACGAGGTTCAATTGGTGTGTTCTCTTCCCTATTTTTGCTCCAAAGTTCGTAGCACCCACTTTGGCCACACTACCACTCCTCTAAGTTCTACCACTACACCCACACTGTCTGGTCGGTCCAACACCATCACAGATAAGGTCACAATACTTCTTTATTCTGACATTTTTTTTAACTATTGAAGCAGGCATTTTTACCCACAATGTGAGTAACCTGGTATGACATAATGGGGGACTGATTTTGGTCACAGGAATACATGTATACTGGTATGTATGGTATACATGGAAGAGGTGCTGGAGTGCTGGGTAGACATGTCAGTAATACTGTTGCGTGTGGTACAGACGCTTGTCTGTTCCTTTTCCTGAAGACAGAAAGTAATGCTGAAGGTTTCTTGTTGCTGGAAAGTTATTCATCTGAAGATGTTGATCAGCTGATATGTAGTTACTGCGATGGTGTTCTGTTGATGTCTGTGGCGGTGTTCTGTTGATGTCTGTGGCGGTGTTCTGTTGATGTCTGTGGCGGTGTTCTGTTGATGTCTGTGGCGGTGTTCTGGTGGTATCTGTGGCGGTGTTCTGTTGATGTCTGTGGCGGTGTTCTGTTGATGTCTGTGGCGGTGTTCTGTTGATGTATGTGGCGGTGTTCTGGTGGTATCTGTGACGGTGTTCTGTTGATGTCTGTGGCGGTGTTCTGTTGATGTGTGTGGCGGTGTTCTGGTGATATCTGTGGCGGTGTTCTGTTGATGTCTGTGGCGGTGTTCTGTTGATGTCTGTGGCGGTGTTCTGTTGATGTGTGTGGCGGTGTTCTGGTGGTATCTGTGGCGGTGTTCTGTTGATGTCTGTGGCGGTGTTCTGTTGATGTCTGTGGCGGTGTTCTGTTGATGTCTGTGGCGGTGTTCTGTTGACGTCTGTGGCGGTGTTCTGTTGATGTCTGTGGCGGTGTTCTGTTGATGTGTGTGGCGGTGTTCTGGTGGTATCTGTGGCGGTGTTCTGTTGATGTCTGTGGCGGTTTCTGTTGATGTCTGTGGCGGTGTTCTGTTGATGTCTGTGGCGGTGTTCTGTTGACGTCTGTGGCGGTGTTCTGTTGATGTCTGTGGCGGTGTTCTGTTGATGTCTGTGGCGGTGTTCTGGTGATGTCTGTGGCGGTGTTCTGTTGATGTCTGTGGCGGTGTTCTGTTGATGTCTGTGGCGGTGTTCTGTTGATGTCTGTGGCGGGGCTTTGTTGACGTATGTGGCGGTGTTCTGGTGGTATCTGTGGCGGTGTTCTGTTGATGTCTGTGGCGGTGTTCTGTTGATGTCTGTGGCGGTGTTCTGTTGATGTCTGTGGCGGTGTTCTGTTGATGTCTGTGGCGGTGTTCTGTTGATGTCTGTGGCGGTGTTCTGTTGATGTCTGTGGCGGGGCTTTGTTGACGTATGTGGCGGTGTTCTGTTGATGTCTGTGGCGGTGTTCTGTTGATGTCTGTGGCGGTGTTCTGTTGATGTCTGTGGCGGTGTTCTGTTGATGTTTGTGGCGGTGTTCTGTTGATGTGTGTGGCGGTGTTCTGGTGGTATCTGTGGCGGTGTTCTGTTGATGTCTGTGGCGGTGTTCTGTTGATGTCTGTGGCGGTGCTCTGTTGGTGTCTGTGGCGGTGTTCTGTTGATGTATGTGGCGGTGTTCTGTTGACGTCTGTGGCGGTGTTCTGTTGATGTCTGTGGCGGTGTTCTGTTGGTGTCTGTGGCGGTGTTCTGTTGATGTGTGTGGCGGTGTTCTGGTGATATCTGTGGCGGTGTTCTGTTGATGTCTGTGGCGGTGTTCTGTTGATGTCTGTGGCGGTGTTCTGTTGGTGTCTGTGGCGGTGTTCTGTTGATGTGTGTGGCGGTGTTCTGTTGATGTCTGTGGCGGTGTTCTGTTGATGTCTGTGGCGGTGTTCTGTTGATGTCTGTGGCGGGGCTTTGTTGACGTATGTGGCGGTGTTCTGGTGGTATCTGTGGCGGTGTTCTAATGTTCTCTGGTGGTGGCCCTTGTGGTGTTCTGTTGATGATTTTAGCGGTGATATAGTGACGGTTGCGGCGATCTGGTCGTGTGATGGTGATGTGATGGTGGTGGATAGTGTGGAGGATGGTGGGCTAGGATAGGATGGTGGGCTAGTGGGAGACGGAGGTGATAATGCCAGTGTTGTGAAGAGAAGGGGTAATGGATACTTAATTCACATCTCGTGTTTCTTGTCTCAGTGATGGATGCTGGGAGGGGACGTACATACACACACACACACACACACACCAATGGCAGCTTTAATGCACCTACATGTGTGCACAACTTGGGCATTAAACGCACACGCATACGCACACATGCAACGGTGGGGTACGCGAACAAGGGGACACAGGTGGAGGCTGAGTACCCACATGAGCCACAGGGACGTTAGAAAGAACTTTTGAAGTGTCAGAGTAGTTAACAGATGGAATGCATTAGGCAGTGATGTGGTGGAGGCTGACTCCATACACAGTTTTATATGTAGATATGATAGAGCCCAGTAGGCTCAGGAATCTGTAGACCAGTTGATTGACAGTTGAGTTGAGAGGCGGGACCAAAGAGCCAGAGCTCAACCCCCGCAAGCACAATTAGGTGAGTAAACACACACATTCACTTAGGGGTCCTCGCGGCTGAGTGGACAGCGCTCGGAGGTCATACTCCGAATGGCCCGGGTTCGATCCCCGGCAGAGGCGAAAATAAATGGGCCTAGTTTCTTTCACCCCTGATACCTCTGTTCACCTAGCAGTAAACAGGTACCTGGGAGTTAGACAGCTGCTGCAGACTGCTTACTGGGGATGTGTGTGCTAAATATATATAGTAGACATAATAGAGGAAAAAAATATAGTGGTTAAAAATCGGGATCCAAGAGCTAAATAGCTCGATTCTGCACACACAAATAGTAAACACACTCACATTTATTTTCCTTGAGTGAGTTTGCGTGTGAGAGAGAATCAGCGTTTATCTAAATTTGTGTAACTTATCTTAACATGGTTTATATATATATGTATATATATATATATATATATATATATATATATATATATATATATATATATATACATATATATATATATATATATATATATATATATATATATATATATATATATATATATATATATATATATGCAGAATAACCACATGTGAAAAATAGAAAATGTTTAACGCGTTTTCGGCTAATTCACCTTCATCAGAGCAAAGTAGAATGAAGATGATCTTCATTCTACTTTGCTCTGATGAAGGCGAATTAGCCGAAAACGCGTTAAGCATTTTCTATTTTTCACATGTGGTTATTCTGCATACTTGGATCAGTGTTTTTGTGATCATTGTTGCATATATATATATATATATATATATATATATATATATATATATATATATATATATATATATATATATATATATATATATATATATATATATATATATGAGTGTGTGAACGGTCTGTGGTGATGCCTAATTAACCGGGAAAGACTGATGTTCACGTCTACATTTGCATGCTTAAAAATATTTAATTAGCGGATATTAAGGGAAGTCGAGCTTATTAATATGCTCGAGGTATACCTACACATGGCGCTTTATTCACGCTTAATTTATCTAATAAAACAGGTAATGGACAGGTTTTCCCCACACAGGTGACACACTCACACACCTGTGCTTCAGCTGATGTACCAGAGAACACCTGTCATATTACCACACACACACACACACCTGCTTTGGCCTTCGTCACACCTGGGGTTTCTATTAAAGTTATAAAGCCACTGCCTTAGGGTCGTGGCAGAGTTGTGTGGTGGACACTGATGGCGATGAAAATGGTTGGAAAAGAACGCAAGGGTGTCAAGCCATGGGGAAAATTAGCTTGGGGTTGCAATGGCAGCTTGAACTTTGACTCTCAGTAAGTCATTTTTGTCTATGGCTACGCAATGGCAACTTGAACCTGGGGACTGGAGAGTGTCAGTAAGTCATTTTTGTCTATGGCTACACAATGGCAACTTGAACCTGGGGACTGGAGTTAAGGTTCTCTGGAGTTTTAAGTGTCTCATGCTGAAAGAATTGAATGCCGAAATAAGCAGATAAGTTTTGAGGGGAAGCCCTTGCATCTTTTGCACTACTGTCTGTTTAAGACAGTATCTTTCTTCTGTTTCAGACAGTATCTTTCTTCTGTTTAAGACAGTATCTTTCTTCTGTTTAAGACAGTATCTTTCTTCTGTTTAAGACAGTATCTTTCTTATGTTTTCTTATGTTTAAGACAGTATCTTTCTTATGTTTTCTTATGTTTAAGACAGTATCTTTCTTATGTTTTCTTATGTTTAAGACAGTATCTTTCGTCTGTTTAAGACAGTATCTTTCTTTTGTTTAAGTCAGTATCTTTCTTCTGTTTAAGACAGTATCTTTCTTATGTTTTCTTATGTTTAAGACAGTATCTTTCTTATGTTTTCTTATGTTTAAGACAGTATCTTTCTTCTATGAGAGTATATTTCTTCTGTTTAAGACAGTATCTTTCTTCTGTCTAAGACAGTATCTTTCTTCTGTCTAAGACAGTATCTTTCTTCTGTCTAAGACAGTATCTTTCTTCTGTCTAAGACAGTATCTTTCTTCTGTCTAAGACAGTATCTTTCTTCTGTTTAAGACAGTATCTTTCTTCTGTCTAAGACAGTATCTTTCTTCTGTCTAAGACAGTATCTTCCTTCTGTCTAAGACAGTATCTTTCTTCTGTTTAAAACTTATGTTGCCTGTGGAGAGTCGGTAACATACGAGCTTGACATTCGGGGCATCCCTCGTTCGAATCCCTTAAGATTGTTCCAAAGTATCTGTTACCATATAATCCGTATCGTGATACTATGCTGGCTGTTAACACCGTAACTATACCTTGGAATTACTCCTAATTTCACCATACCTGTCCTGGCATTGGGAGCCGGTCGGCCGAGCGGACAGCACGCTGGACTTGTGATGCTGTGGTTCTGGGTTCGATCCCAGGCGCCGGCGAGAAACAATGGGCAGAGTTTCATTCACCCTATGCCCCTGTTACCTAGCAGTAAAATAGGTACCTGGGTGGTAGTCAGCTGTCACGGGCTGCTTCCTGGGGGTGGAGGCCTGGTCGAGGACCGGGCCGCGGGGACACTAAAGCCCAGAAATCATCTCAAGATAACCTCAAGATCACTTTAATTGTTCTTCTATCTCCTCCTTCGTCTTCTTCTCCTACTCTCTCATTCCCTGCTCTTATCTCGTTCTCTCTCTGTCTATCTCTACCGGTGATAAGTGAGAAGTCTCACCGCAGGGAGAGGTTGGGTAACGCAGGTGTCATTGCGCCTGACAGCTGGGTGGACAGCGCTTCGGATTCGTAGTCCTGAGGTTCCGGGTTCGATCCCCGGTGGAGGCGGAGACAAATGGGCAAAATGTTTCTTTCACTCCTGATGCCCCTGTTGCCTAGCAGTAAATTGGTACCTGGGAGTTAGATAGCTGCTACGAGGTGCTTTCTGGAGGAGGGAAGGGGGTGTTACAAAAAGAAGGCCTGGTCGAGGACCGGGCCGCAGGGACGCTAAGCCCCGAAATTATCTCAAGATAACCTCATGATAACCTCCCCACGAGATAACGAGACATGGATGCAGGTAAGGAGTTCGTGCTCGCGGGTAACGTAATTAACGTAACGTATTAACGTAACGTTTAACGTAACGTATTAACGTAACGTATTAACGTAACGTATTAACGTAACGTATTAACGTAACCGACAGGAAGATGGCTAGAGGACCCACCAGCAATGCCTAAATCTGGTGTTTACTCAAAATTGGGGGGCAGACACACCTGCTATTTTACAATGCCTGTTACGTACCAATCACTCCATTCAACACCTGCTATTTTACAATCCCCTGTTATCACACAACAGTTTTTTCCATGTAACACTTGCTACTTTTTTCCCCTCAATACCTGTTGACCAGAGTCCCTCTGATGATGGTGTGGGGTGAATAATAAATTATGTGATGTTGCATGAAACTTTGCAGTTTGTGCATTGCAAGGCACCTTGCAGGGGGGGATGTTGCCATCCAGTCTCCATTGGCTTCCATTGGGCACAACAACATCTCTTTCGACCTGTCTGACAAACTTAGGCAACGTCACTTCTACAAATATCATAGCATTTCCCGACATAGCCAGATCACCCCCCCAACTAGAGAGATCCTAACCAGCGATATATATATATTGTGACGGTAACGCGTTGGTGTTCGGCTGTTCAAAGCTAGGGGTATGGCCTCGTCACATAGTATAAAAAAAAATAGAAAATCTGGAACTTCGTCTGTGGTAAGGTAAGGAGAAGACACACAAAACACAAGTAAACTTTAACAATGGAATTTTAATTACGTTAAATAAATCAAAACATGAATAAAATGGACAAACAAATTCGTATAATAAAATCAATCAAAATAATGAGAATAATTAAATGACACAATGAAAAGTTACGTTAAGACAAAATAACAAGAAGTGCAATATACAAGTATATGAAAGGTGCTGGAATATTGGCTTTAAGCTATCACCTCTCTCAGTATACGTACGCTAAAGCTTACGTCTAGCAGGGAGAAGTGTTAACTGTGAAAGCACGGAATATTCTGAGGACTGAGGTCGTGGCGGCCCCAGACATCAAGTAGTATGGGGGGGTGAGTGCAGTTGCAGCCAGACCGGCGACCAATCAGCGGGGAGCCGGCAGTAAGACAGGTAGTTTGGCGGTTTGAGTCTGAGCAGGTGTCCCTGGCTGCATACGTTTTGCGCTCTGGCAAACCTTGCTGGTGTTGTTGTCGTTGTTGGACATTTCTTCCATAGTAGTTTTATATAGTTGTAACGACGTAATTGTGGAGGGAAGAGCAGGCTCAATCTCTTGAAGGAGATTATCGTCACAATATATATATATATATATATATATATATATATATATATATATATATATATATATATATATATATATATATATATCAAAATAACTGGCAAATATAGCAGGGAGGGAATAGTTAGATTCTACTTAGCCAAAGCACTTCTCATCAAGCACTCTTGTACAATTATAAACAGCCTAGGTTTCATCAAAGGGGATCCAATCATCTACGCGACTAAGTGAGAACTACCCGGCCAACCAATAAGAATGCAGAGCAGGATTATCCTGTTATATATATATATATACATATACATATATATACATATATATACATATATATACATATATATACATATATATACATATATATATATATATATATATATATATATATATATTATGTATGTAGATATGTATAATAGACATTCATCCACTCATATTTTCTCACGTGTTCCGCCTCCAGGTCCCTATTACAGATGCTAATAGAGAGCTTACGGGTACACAGCGACGCCATTAGCATAAAGCTGCCATTAATCCCATAAAACTGGGAAGCGTTTGGGCTCAATTGCTCAAAACAGCCCCACAAAATAGCTGTTAAAGAGACTGTTTACAAGTTGTGTTGTGTGTAAACATAAACATTATATGTTTATGTTTGAAATATGATGATATGAAATATGAGTATGAAACATAATCACGATATACAAAATACTTTGATGAATTAACATGGTAATGAAGAGGAAGAAGAAGAGAGTATGGAAACAGCCCCTATGGCTGTTTCAAACATTGGTCATTACGGTTCCAAACGTGAACCCAACATGTATATTCAGTACTAACTATCTGGATATATTATTGGGAGGGAAGGTTGAGGAGCTGAAGCTCGACAACCCTCCAGCCAACACGGTAAATACAACTAGGAGAGTACATTCGACCCCATTCAATTTCGGGCATCTTTAGCCCTTAAATCAGTCTCGGATCAGCTATTTAGACCTTAAGAGTCAATCAAACCTCTCAAACTCATCTCTAATAGTCATATTGGGACACCCGGCTCCACCCGGCCCTACCCGGCCCCCAACCCGGCCCCATCCGGCCTCATGGTCGAATTAGTCCTGATCATTCCCACGCGCACAGGGTTCCGGGGCTCAAAAAGAGATCATATAATTTACTGGCATGCTAATTTGCAGTCATGGATGGCAAACCTTCCCCCCTGATTACTGCCCTCATTAATACCATTCAGTGGGTGTGTGTGCATACACCAGTGAGTAGTGAGTGAGTGCCCACCTGTTGATCAAGAGAGGGGGGGGAGGGGGGGGTTGAGAGGGGGATTTCGTGCGTGTTGGAAGGGGGGAGAGGGGGGGCTGAGTGTTGATGTTGATGACACGGGTGTTGAATGACAAGGTGTTGATGAAATGATGTTAATTTCCTTGTCTTTCGCAGGGATATTCACCGCGCGGGCCCTAAGCCTCTGGCTGACTCGCTAAGGGCTGTACTCATTACTGTCACACTCAGGGTGGAGGATGAGTATGATTCACATGTTGGCTTCAATTGGTTTCAAGCTTCTGTGGTGTTAAATCTCAGTGGAAACCTTCAATTTGGTTTCTAACTCTTCCACTGTGTTAGACAGTGGAACCTGTAATCCCATTTCCCCTATTTCAAGCCTGATGCTCAGTAAATGGGCTCCTGTTTTTATCTTGTTTTCTTTCATAAATACAAGTGGTTGTTTGTTGGTTTAATTTGATGATGGGGTGTTGATGATGGGGTGTTGATGACGGGGTGGGAGGCAGGAAGTTGGTGAGAGGAAGCGTGTGAGTGAGTGAGTGAGTGAGTGAGTGAGTGAGTGAGTGAGTGAGTGAGTGAGTGAGTGAGTGAGTGAGTGAGTGAGTGAGTGAGTGAGCTTGCGTGATTGCATGCGAATATTCGCTCATTTGTACTCGCCTATGTGTGCCTACCTCTGTACCTCCCCCCCTCCCCCAATATTAGTGCCCTAAGGTGTGGGCTCTGCGACAGAGCTGGCCTCACCTCGGTAGTGTATAGTGCTCTATAATTGACTCTATATGAAGATTCTTGAATACTGCGGCTAATGCTGAACCAGCTTAGTGCGTGCTACTGACGGCTTTTTATTTATATATTTCCTATTTATATATGCATATATAAATAAATATATATATATATATAAATTTATATATTTATATATGCAGCATATTTGTGTTTTAAATACACAAAAAACACTTTGTATTATTTTTATCTAATTCTATTCCTGTTTATTTATACTCAATTTTTAGGAAATTTTGTGTTACTCATGCTCCTGGTCTCCTAGCTGTACCCCTTTGCTCATTTTATACCCTTACACTTTGTGGTATTGATTTCTAATAGCCATCTCTCGACTTCGTCAGCCCTTCTAGGTCTTCTTGGAGGCTAGAACAGACTGCCTCTTAAACGACTGTCCTCATTAAATTTGCATTAAAACCAGCATTGACATGTAGGACTCTACCACTGCGGTTAGGTTATGGACATAGATAAGGAGCTGTAGTCATCCTTGACGGACACTGCTTCTTCCCTGGCTTCTTCTTCCTGCGTCTTTACTGTGACTCTCTGATTTCTGTCCCTTAGGTACTCCTGTCTCTTAGGTACTCCTGTTTCTTAGGTACTCCTGTCTCTTAGGTACTCCTGTCTCTTAGGTACTCCTGTCTCTTAGGTACTCCTGTCTCTTAGGTACTCCTATCTCTTAGGTACTCCTGTCTCTTAGGTACTCCTGTCTCTTAGGTACTCCTGTCTCTTAGGTACTCCTGTCTCTTAGGTACTCCTGTCTCTTAGGTACTCCTGTCTCTTAGGTACGTAAGACGGTGTAAAAAGTTTGTTCGGTTTTTAATCAAGAAAGATGTTTACACATCTTTCTCTGTCGTGTCTTAGTGCATATAGTCAATATATATGTCAAAGAACTTCGGTATGATTTCTCGACACAATATCCATTCAGCCAAGGTGCGCCTGTTTACAAATCAAAGTGTCTTGATAGACATTGTTCAAGTTCCGGAAGACCAGCTGGACGTTGACCAAAATCCTTAATGGCAGGAGGGAAAGGGGGGGGGAAGGTACGTGCGTACGTGCGTGCGTGCGTGTGCTCATACATTCCTCACGTACATGCCACTATCAACGTCTCAAAACGTATGGTGAAAGAAGCACTCAGCTTTACAGAGGGCTTGTCGCCAGGGCTATATAACTGCCAGTTACACGCTAAACGACCTGTCGAGGGCATTGTGTGAGGTGTGGGGTGGGGGGGTTGGGGGGTGGAGGGGGGAGGGCTCGTGGAGTCCCATATTGGGGCAGCTAGTTGACCTCCTGACCGGCGGTGCTCGGGGTCTCTGTGTGTGTGTGTATGTAGGTGGGCGTGTACATAGGCTTCATTCGCGTATTCATGTGTGTGTATGTGTGAGTGAACCGTGAACGGTGCTCACAGTCACTCGCCTTGCTTGCTCTGGTACAGTGAACGACCGCGTGGCGAACATTTATACAATCGTGAAGTGATTCACCTTAATCTTGAACAATCAAGAATGGTGAACACTCAGAACATCACGTTCAGAGAGATTGTGCCTTGGGGGCGATACTGCTATACTCAGGTGAGTGAGAGAAGTGTATTGTTTATGTGGTATGGAATGGTAATATTTATTTCCCTAATTGTTCCCTAGTCACAGTGATGCCAGGGTCGAGACGAAACGCCGTCAAACGAACAGGGGGGGGGGGGGGGAAGTGAGTGAAGCAATACACTAAGAAATGTTCGAAAGTCATCATTTTTGGCTTCGAGTTAAAGTGTGTTATATTTATGCATAACGAGGGCTGGATTACTGAACAGTTGGTTGAGAGACGAGGTGGTGGTGGATCAGGTGAATGCTGGGATTAGAACGTGACAGAGGTGGACAGGTGCGAGGGAGACAGGTGACGGGTGAAGAGAGAGAGAGATAGAGAGACAGGGGTAGGTTCATAGAGTGCAACTGAGACACAGGTAGACAGACAGACAGACAGACAGACAGACACGGAATGGAAGAAGAGGGGAGGGAGTGAGTGGGTGGTAGAGGGGGCGAGAAAGAGACGGAGGGGACAGATATAAGCAGAAAAAGACAGAAATACAGTAGACAGTAAGCTAATGGTGTTTAGCGTGAGGAATACAGGAAGTCAAGACATAACTCTCTCAAACACAATCCCTGAACGCTTTTTTAAATCACTAAAACCAATATCATCAATACCATTGACGCCGTGGAGGCCGGGACCCAGAGGGAGAGCAATTTCTAAGATAATACGAAGAAACTGGCCAGATATGGCTGTAGTACAGAGCTCGGGAGCAGGTGTGGCATAGAGAGTGAGGCAGGTGTGTGGTACAGAGCTCGGGGCAGGTGTGGCATAGAGAGTGAGGCAGGTGTGTGGTACAGAGCTCGGGGGCAGGTGTGGCATAGAGAGTGAGGCAGGTGTGTGTGGTACAGAGAGCGGAGCAGGTGTGGAGGGTGTGTGGTGGCGGCGGCGGCGTCCAATACTGTCGCTTTATCGACGGAGTGGAACCGGACGGTGGAACACGGGCCCAGGTAAGTGGGTCTGATGGCCTTACACCTGTGCTAATTAATGCCCCCGGCCTGGTTGGGGGGCCCCTGGCCTGGTTGGGGGGCCCCTTGGCCTGGTTGGGGGGCCCCTGGCCTGGTTGGGGGGCCCCCGGCCTTTTGGGGGCCCCGGCCTGGGAGGCCTCACTCCACAATCGTGACGGTCAGTATACATAGTTCCTGAGTAATAATAATGATTGCCAGTGATTATTGCCGCTTAATTAAAAAGACTGTGCTTCTGTACCTTTCAATGTATGTGTATAATATATATAAATATATATATATATATATATATATATATATATATATATATATATATATATATATATATATATATATATATATATATATATATATATATATATATATATAATGATAAAATTCGGCATATATATATATATATATATATATATATATATATATATATATATATATATATATATATATATATATATATATATATATATATATATTACAAAAAAGTGGCTTGAAGCATTATTAAAAGCAGAAACATTGAGCTCATATGGTGGACATCACAAGGGGTGCCGCCCCCCTAACGCCCCTGGGGTCGGTGATTGGGTGTAAGGGGGGGGGGGGAGGATTGGGGTTCAGGAGAAAACCTTCCCACATAAAGACTACACAACCAGTCCCAGCTGACACTCCCTGCTTGCCATTTAAGAGAGAGCTTCATTACTCCCTTTTTTCCCCTCCACAAAATTAGATCAGTTTTTTCCCCCCACCAGGAAAGCGATTAAGGGAATTAAACCAGAGAGAGACTGTAGCTGTGGCATCACTCCTGGAGGGTCGCTGCTGTATTTGCCAGATACAGTCGCTGCTGTATTTGCCAGATACAGTCGCTGCTGTATTTGCCAGATACAGTCGCTGCTGTATTTGCCAGATACAGTCGCTGCTGTATTTGCCAGATACAGTCGCTGCTGTATTCCTAATAATAAAATAATTCGGATCGATTTTTGTAACCTCTCGGATGGGTTGCTGTACGATACGTTTTCCTTCTTTTTTTGGGGGGTGATGTAGGTTCCTGATTGTGTCGCCACTGTTGTAGGTGGCGGCGGTGGGGTCATGTCACCCTCTAATGGAGCAGAACATTTACCAGTCGCATGAGAATGATAAAATTCGGCATTTATCTCATCCAGTGTGTGACAGTGTTAACTGCATGATACCTGTGGGTGGTTGGGAGGGGGGGGGGAGGAAGAGAGTCTTGCTGTCTGTTTCAGGACGCGGGAATTACTCCAGGGGATACGTGCGTTGGCAATTAATAAAAGTGATTGGAAATATACGTTTTTTCTTGACAACTGAGAATCTTCATAAGTAGGTTAGGTTAGGTTGGTGTTTGTGGTGACAGTACACACACACACACACACACACACACACACACACACACACACATACTCTTCCTGGTATAAGTAAATGATCTCCCATAGGGAATAGACTCGTTCCTCTCATTGTTTGCTGATGATGCAAAAATTATGAAGAGGATTAAGATAGAGGAAGATAGTATGAGGCTACAAGATGACCTAGACAAACTGAATGAATGGTCTAACAAATGGCTACTAAAGTTCAACCCACGTAAGTGTAAGATAAGGAAATTAGGGCGAGGAAACAGAAGGTCAGACACAGGATACAGAATAGGGATGACATTCTTCACGAAACGGACAGAGAGAAAGATCCAGGAGTTAATATCACGCCAAATCTATCTCCCGAATCCGACATCAAAAGAATAACATCGGCGGCGTATGCGAGGCTGGCTAATATCAGAACCGCCTTCAGAAACCTGTGTAAGGAATCTTTCAGAATCTTGTATACCACATATGTAAGGCCAATCCTGTAGTATGCGGCTCCAGCATGGAGCCCGTACCTTGTCAAGACGAAGCTGGAAAAAGTTCAGAGGTATGCCACTAGGCTAGTCCCAGAACTAAGAGGCGTGAGCTACGAGGAAAGGCTGAGGCAAGGAACCTCCCCTTTTAAGAGCGACGCACCTCCTCTTAAGAGTAAGGAGCTCTATTTTCAACGTCGGCCTCTGGCAGGCTGTGTCGGCCTCTGGCAGGCTGTGTCGGCCTCTGGCAGGTTGTGTCGGCCTCTGGCAGGCTGTGACGGCCTCTGGCAGGCTGTGTCGGCCTCTGGCAGGCTGTGTCGGCGTCTGGCAGGCTGTGTCGGCCTCTGGCAGGTTGTGTCGGCCTCTGGCAGGCCGTGCCAGCCTCTGCGTGACAAAAACACACACATATACACACATCTCCCATCCTGCGTGTCAACTTCTGCATGACAGCCAGGTAACTCCTCCACCCAATTTGCTGTCAACCTGCGCATGACAGCAACGTACCCACCCAACCAGCTCCGAGTGGAGATAACTGTGGGATTTGCAGCTCATTTGGGAAATTGGTGTCATTGGAGGACCTGCGTTGTCCCAACTTTTCGCGGGATGGTGGGGGGGGGGGGGGGTCAGAGGTTCTCAAGTTCGCGTTTGTTCCTCAAGTTCATTCTGGCTCTGAACTCCTCGGCTGCCTTAGAACAAATGCCTTAAGGGTCAAAACCGTGCGCAGGTTGTCTGAACTTGAGTCATCTCAGAGGGATGAAATGCTCACTTGCTGGTTAGTTATGATAACCTACAATGAGAGGAACGAGTCTATACCCTCTTGGATATCTGGTAGATAGGTAGATTGGCAGGTAGGTGGGTAGGTAGGTTATTACCTACCTTGCCTACTGATCTACTCGCCAGCCTATACGTATCTACTTAATTACTTATCTGCCTATTTTTTTTATATACCTGCTTATCTGATTACTTACCTACCTGCCTACTTACCTATCAACCTACTTACCTACCTGCCCACTTACCTATCAACCTACCTACCTACTTCGTCTGCAAACACAATAATTAATTGGAGGCTAATTGACTTGCGTGTTTGATTAATTATCCTGTGACCTCTTTGCTTGCTTACTTAATTGGTTTCTAAATCAATTACTCATTTTCTTAACACACTTTTCCCATTAATACTCAGTGAAGTCATGCTTTAATTAGAAGATAACAAACACTCACAATGTGCACTCACTCACAGACACAGACACACACACACACACACACACACACACACACACACACACACACACACACACACACACGAGCGCGCATTAGGAAAGGGAGCGCTGCCAGAGAGTTGGAAAAGAGCTAATATGGCGAATATTTGTAAGAAAGGAGAAAGAGATTGTCGGAACCTGACTCATAAAAAAAAACTTAAGTTGAAATTCTTCTGCAAGAACCAACAAGCGATGGCAAGGTGTTGACAGACTGGGGCCAGATTCACGAAGCAGTTACGAAAGTATTTACAAACGTGTACATCTTTCCTCAATCTTTGACGGCTGTGGTTATATTTATTAAACAGTTTTCAAGCATGAAATCCTCCCAATCAACTGTTGTTATTGTTATAAATAGCCTCTTGGTGCTTCGGAGCTCATTAACTGTTTAATAATTGTAAACAAAGCCGCCAAAAAATGAGAAAAGATAGACAGGTTCGTAAGTGCTTGCGTAACTGCTTCGTGAATCTGGCCCCCTGGACAATTACTTAAGGGAGATGATGTCGACAGCCAAGAGGCAGGGAGGGGAATCTAAGACTACATATTTCTTGACTGTAAGACGGCAGTCGCCGACACAAGACAACACAACATATTCTGGAGATATAAACGGAGGGTAGGTGTCTTGACCCATCTTGTTTCTAGTACATGTCAACAAACTGTTCTTAGTTTGTTGATGTGTTCTGTAGTCTGATATATATTCAAGCTGTTCTATATTTCTAAGAATGTCTTAGAAATGGTTAAGATATCTCGATACTATTTAAATACATGATCAGAAAGAGTTGAGAATTGTCATTGGATTAAGGTAGGAGAGTTCAAGCGGCGGGGATTAAGAGCTGATTTTCAACCCTGCAAGCACATCTAGGTCAGCACACACACACACACACACACACACACACACACACACACACACACACACACACACACACACACACACACACACACACACACACACACACACACGTTCGTAAATTAACGCAATCACAAAAACCTCCACAAAGGCGCGCGCGCGCGGGCGCACAACGCGGCCACTTCCGTCTCAGTATAAGTTTTTCTCCATCATTTTTAAAGCGTTCAGATCCACGACAGGCAAGCAAGGGACGCGTCGAATGGGACAGGCAAAGGACGGGTCGAGTGGGACAGGCAAGGGGACGGGTCGAGTGGGACAGGCAAAGGACGGGTCGAGTGGGACAGGCAAAGGACGGGTCGAGTGGGACAGGCAAAGGACGGGTCGAGTGGGACAGGCAAAGGACGGGTCGAGTGGGACAGGCAAAGGACGGGTCGAGTGGGACAGGCGAAGGACGGGTCGAGTGGGACAGGCAAAGGACGGGTCGAGTGGGACAGGCAAGGGGACGGGTCGAGTGGGACAGGCAAAGGACGGGTCGAGTGGGACAGGCAAAGGACGGGTCGAGTGGGACAGGCAAAGGACGGGTCGAGTGGGACAGGGAAAGGACGGGTCGAGTGGGACAGGCAAAGGACGGGTCGAGTGGGACAGGCAAAGGACGGGTCGAGTGGAACAGGCAAGGGGACGGGTCAAGTGGGACATGTAGGGAACAAGTCGAGTAGAGTCAGCGAGACAGACAGACAAGGACGGGTGTAGTCAAACAGACGGTGACGGGGATAGATTAAGGTCAGATAAACAACTCTTGTTGCTTATCTGACTTACTCTGTAAGATAAACAACGCCACCTTAGAACTGGTAGCTGTGGTGTACACCTCTCTCCCCCCCTTGTCCCAGAACACCTCCTCGGCTCCTGTATACTCTCCCCCACCTCCCCCCCCCAACCACCAGCAATTACCTCCCCCCACCACCCCCCACCCCTCCAACACCCCCTCTCCCAACCCCCCATCGTGGACCAACACCAATATACGAGGCTTCTATCTTCCAAGACTCTATTTTTTGACCATATTATCGCTTACGTCAACCTGTGAGACTTGGGATTAATTCCGGATAATTTGGGGTAACGAACTGACCGACCCCCCCTCCCCCTTTACCCCCCACAGAGAACCCCCCCCATTGACCCCCCCCCCCTTTACCCCCTTTTTTGCAACCCCATCCAACCCCCCCCCCCCCTCCCTCCCCCGATCCAGTTACGAAGGCCAAGAGGCTTAAGAGAGAAAAAGGAGAGAAAGAAGGTGGTTAAGGAAGCTGATTCTGGGAAAGGGAGATGGAGAAAGGGGGAAAGGAAAGTGAAGGAAAGGTGTAAGGAAAGTGAGGGAGGTGGGGGGGGGGGGGAAGGAGACGTGGTTGCTGGGATGGAGGATAGGGGGGGGGGGTGTTCAGAACACCACCCACCCACCCACCCCCCAATTCGGAACATTGTTCTGAACATGTAATTCCAGTCTGTTGTCTAGTAGTAGTTTGAGATACAACCTGTACCCCCCTTCCCCCCTTAACCCCTTCCCCTTTACTCCATATCGACCCTTTCTCCGCCCCCCTCCCCCCTCCCACCCCCCCTTACACTGATCGGTAAATACCGTCCTCCACTACTACATTCCGTCTAGATATCGCACCTTGATGAAGGGAAGAACTGCTTAATATCGTAAACAGTCGAGCGATATCATCCGCGGCCAGGCAAGTGGAGTGCCACGGTGGGCCAGGCAAGTGGAGTGCCACGGTGGGCCAGGCAACTCAGTGCCACGGTGGGCCAGTCGGCTCCACGGCACCCAGTCATTTCGCCCTCTAAATGACTGGTAATTAGGCTGTTAATATTGGTTTATGGTGTGGTACACGCTTGGCTTGGGGAGAGGGGGGGGTTGTTTGGGGGGGGATAAAACCAGGTGAGGAACAGAGTAAAAGTGGGGGGAATAGAGGACGACGGGAAGGGGAAATAGATAAAAATGTGGTAAATGGAAGGGGGAAGAGAGGGAAGCTGGTTGATAGGTTGGAATGGTATTAGGGGGGAGAAAGGCGGGATATTTCCGTCAGCTGGTGGACTAATCTGATGTTGTTAGTACCGTGACAATGTACCGTGACGGTGTACCGTGACGGTATACCGTGACGGTGTATCAGTCCTGTTCCTCCGTCTATCACTTCACTGAATACCAGCAGGTGGTTAGCACCGTAGCTGAGTGGCCAAGTCTGTGGCGGAGAGTAAACTCGAAACAAAAGTCAGCTGCATGTTCTGATTGTGTGGTTATCGTTATATATATATATATATATATATATATATATATATATATATATATATATATATATATATATATATATATATATATATATATATATATATATATATATATAACCTTCTGTTGTTTCTGAGGAATGATGATATGCTGGTTAATATGATGTGTTGATGCGCCACGGGGGTATACCCTTCTGGGTCTTCTTGGGTATTTTTTGCGGTTTTCTTGGGCCTTTTTGTGGGGTCTTCTTGGGCCTTTTTTGGATCTTCTTGGATCTTTTTGGGGTCTTCTTGGGCCTATTTGGGGGGTCTTCTTAGGCCTTTTTAGGGAGGGTCTTCTTGGATCTTTTTTGGGGTCTTCTTGGGCCTTTTTGGGGTCTTCTTGGGCCTTTTTGGGGTCTTCTTGGGCCTATTTGGGGGGTCTTCTTAGGCCTTTTTAGGGAGTGTCTTCTTGGATCTTTTTTGGGGTCTTCTTGGGCCTTTTTGGGGTCTTCCTCGACCTTTTTGAGGTCTTCCTCGACCTTTTTTTGGGTCTGGTATCTTTTTAGCTCGTCCTCTACCTTTCTGGGGTCTTCCTCGACCTTTTTGGGGTCTTCCTCGACCTTTTTGGGGTCTTCCTCGACCTTTCTGGGCCTCCCTCCATTCTTTCCATAAAACGGGAATCTCTTGATACACGAAAAAGAGCCACAAAGCTTTTTTTCAAGAGGTGTCTCGTATATGAGCCCACAACACTATACTGAAGTTCGTCAGTCCTGCCACGAGTTCAGTGATGCTACTCCTCCTTACTTTGGTGGGTATCGCCGGTCTTAGATGTTATTTAGCGGTGGGAATATACTGCCTCTGCGCTTCTCTTCTCGTTCTTGTGTATTCATTCCTTGTTCTTTCCAGTTCAGGTTTCTACTGTTCTTTCCGGTTTGGACTTCTTCCAAACCCTTCTTCTTTTCGCTCACGCTTGAAGGCGCTATTAAATCATGGGACTTTCTTCCCCTCGTTTACTCTTAGGGAAAGAATGTAACTGTCCTCATGGAAACAGAAAAGGTGGGGGAAGAAAGTCCCATGGTTTAATAGTGTCTTTAAGCGTCAATGAAAAGAAGAAGGGTTTGGAAGAAGCAGGAAAGGACGGTAGGAAACTGAACTGGAAAGAGCCTTCTTTTGATAATTACTTTGTAATTATCAAAAGTTATTTGCCTTTATTATTATTTGCCTTTGAATACTATGTTAAGATGCTGTCTCTGTGACACGCCTCTTCCTTGACGTCACGCGTCAAGAAGTTTGTAAGACGGCCCAGGGATTCTTCTGCTTCAAGTTAGAAGCCAGCAGGATAGTCAACATTTAACTTTACTGTTTCCCAATTAGAAAGAGAATACCCGAATGAGAGAAGGGGACGTGATTGGCTGCAAGTTGCACGAATCTGCCAATCAACTTCAGGGAGTCTCCCCAGAGGTCACGTGACAGTTAAGAGGGATAGCTACGAGATGCCCCCACTGGCCTGGAAGACCTTAATTCCTGTCACTCGAGCTGTCGAGAGGGATGACTACTTCTACGACGACTTACGCCTTCCGTGGACGAGTTCCTGCACGAGCAGCGTGTCTATAACCCATGTGAGGAACCGAGGGCCAGTGGAGCGGGCTATTGAATCTTCAGGCGGGAGACTTCGTTGAATTTCCAAGAGTTACTGGATCGAAGAGGCACTCTGAAGCCGTTGACAGCCGGGGGATCACATTGCCACAATTGCCGGTTGTGTGTAATTACCCAAGTGTAGTTACAGGATGAGAGCTATCCTCGTTGTGTCCCGTCTTCCCAGCACTCTTTGTCATATAACGCTTTGAAACTACTGACGGTCTTGGCCTCCACCACCTTCTCACCTAACTTGTTCCAACCGTCTACCACTCTGTTTGCGAAAGTGAATTTTCTTATATTTCTTCGGCATCTGTGTTTAGCTAGTTTAAATCTATGACCTCTTCTGTGTTTGTGTGTGTGTGTGTGTGTGTGTGTGTGTGTGTGTGTGTGTGTGTGTGTGTGTGTGTGTGTGTGTGTGTGTGTGTGTGTGTGTGTTTGTGATCACTCCAGAAGCTCTACGACACTTGAGTGATCATCCTGGACGATGGAGAATGGGTGTGGCTGAGATACGAGAGTGTAGCGATCAGTTATATGTACCCACAATCAGTAACTCGATCTGATCAGGCGAAGGACTATTCAAGTCAGGGATTGCAGTGCGCGCAGCGAGTGCCTGATACTTTAGGTGATATCTGCAGTGAAGGAGAGAAGCAGTGCTTGCCGTAAACCCTACTACTCTGTGGGACATTTGCAGTGAAGTGAAGTGCCAGAAGCAGTTACTGTAGCTTCACCAGTGGAGTACTCTATAGTACTCTATAGTGCTCTATAGTACTCTATAGTACTCTCTAGTGACCTAAGATGGACCGAAATGTTGTCACTTAATTAATCTTCAGATTGGTTACTCATTCATTTTCCAACAAGATAATCCAATCAAAATAAATGAAATGTCAATAAATTATTGAGACTTCACTTCTTAAAACAAGAAAAAAGCAAATAAATTGTATTATTATTATTATACTGCATTAAGAAATAAGTTCGGTTCTAATTCTTATTAAGAAAAAAAAAAGCTTGTTCGGTTTAAGTGGATATATATCTATTCTTCTACATTAACCGAACACCGGTCTGCCTCTCCGGTCCCATTAACCGGCCATTTTACAATGGTCTGTTGTTCTTTTTTATAGCGCACGCCTGATATTACAACCTGTTACTGAGAGCCGGATACCTATTAGATAAATATGATGCAGTTATCCGAACTTAAAGCACACCGAGATGGCCCCATTAGCCGATAGCGACGTTTATTCCACCCGTTCCGCTTCTGGGGTACGTGATGGGACTAGCTGGTCCTCTTAACCGAATGTTTTCAACGAGCCAACCCATCCGAACTGTTGAGAAACGTCAGCTACGGAATAATTCGGATAAATAGCATGTCCAGTCGAATCCCTTTAACCGAACGCCTAGGCTGCCCAGTCATAGTTTTTGATCGAATTTATTATCCGAAGCTGAAGCTATTACAGGAGGAAAAAAAATATTGCCAACAGTTTGTAAAAAAAGTTGTTTAATGCGCAAGAGCTCATTCCTTTCTTCCCTTCCCCCCCCCCTATACCCCCCGGTCTCACACATCTGCTGCATACCTGCTACACACCTGCTACACACGTGCCGCATCCACCACACACCCGTTCTCTGCCCGTTTCACCCAGCAGTAATTAAGTATCGGGTTGTTAGGCAATTCATGTAGGTCGTGTTCTAAAGGAATTAGTAGGTAAGACTTACCATGAGAAACACCTGGTGCCCCACACACACACCTGGTGCCCCCACACTCGCCTGGTGCCCCCACACACGCCTGGTGCCCCTGGGAGTACCTAAGCAATAGGAAGCAGAGAGTTATAGTGAGGGGTGAGAAATCAGAATGGCGTGAAGTCACCAGTGGAGTCCCACAGGGCTCTGTGCTTGGACCTATCCTGTTTCTGATATACGTAAATGATCTCCCAGAGGGTATAGACTCATTCCTCTCAATGTTTGCTGACGACGCCAAAATTATGAGAAGGATTAAGACAGAGGAGGACAGCTTGAGGCTTCAAGAAGACCTGGGCAAGCTGCAGGAATGGTCGAACAAATGGATGTTAGAGTTTAACCCAAGCAAATGTAATGTAATGAAGATAGGGGTAGGAAGCAGGAGACCAGATACAAGGTATCACTTGGGAGATGAAATACTTCAAGAGTCAGAGAGAGAGAAAGACCTGGGGGTTGATATCACGCCAGACCTGTCCCCTGAAGCTCATATCAAGAGGATAACATCAGCAGCATATGCCAGGTTGGCTAACATAAGAACGGCCTTTAGAAACTTGTGTAAGGAATCTTTCAGAACATTATATACCACATATGTCAGACCAATCCTGGAGTATGCGGCTCCAGCATGGAGTCCATATCTAGTCAAGCATAAGACTAAACTGGAAAAGGTTCAAAGGTTTGCCACCAGACTAGTACCCGAGCTGAGAGGTATGAGCTACGAGGAGAGACTACGGGAATTGAACCTCATTTCGTTGGAAGACAGAAGAGTTAGGGGGGACATGATCACCACATTCAAGATTCTCAAGGGAATCGACAGGGTTGATAAAGACAGGCTATTTAACACAAGGGGAACACGCACTAGGGGACACAGGTGGAAACTAAGTGCCCAAATGAGCCACAGAGATATTAGAAAGAACTTTTTTAGTGTCAGAGTGGTTGACAAATGGAATGCATTAGGAAGCAATGTGGTGGAGGCTGACTCCATACACAGTTTCAAGTGTAGATATGATAGAGCCCAATAGGCTCAGGAACCTGTACACCTGTTGATTGACGGTTGAGAGGCGGGACCAAAGAGCCAGAGCTCAACCCCCGCAAGCACAACTAGGTGAGTACAACTAGGTGAGTACACACACCTGGTGCCCAACACACACACCTGGTGCCCCACACACACGCCTGGTGCCCCCACACACACACCTGGTGCCCCCACACACACACCTGGTGCCCCCACACACACCTGGTGCCCCCACACACACGCCTGGTGCCCCCCACACACACACCTGGTGCCCCCACACACAAACCTGGTGCCCCACACACACACCTGGTGCCCCACACACACACCTGGTGCCCCACACACGCCTGGTGCCACACACACACCTGGTGCCCCACACACACACGCCTGGTGCCCCACACACGCCTGGTGCCCGCGTCAAGCACCATGCAGCTTGTGAAAGGTGTGCCTTTTCCTGGGTACTGCCCGAAAGTGGGCGAGGCGGGTGTGACTCAGGCGCTGGGCGGCGCTGGGCGGCGCTGGGCGGCGCTGGGCGGTGGGCGGGCTTGTCCGGCAGGGCGCCGCCCCCCTGCCGGCCAGCCCCGGCAGGGGGCCATCGACTGAATATTGCTATAATTACCTGATAAGGCAGTCAGGGTTGAGTGCCTTGAACAGTCTACGGACTGGTGGTGGGGAGGGAGGGGGCAGGGGGCAGGGGGGAGGGAGAGCAGGGGGAGGGGGCAGGGGGCAAGGGGGGGCAGGGGAAGGTAATGTAACTATCAGGAGAATGTGCCAAGCCACCACGACTATATAGCCCTGGGAAGGGGTCAGGATAAGGATTTGGGATGGGACGGAAGGAAAGGAATGGTGCCCCAACCACTTGTGGACGGTCGGGGATTGAACGCCGACCTGCACGACGCGAATCCGTGGTCCACCGTCTCTCATTGTGGAAGAGAGACGCTGGTCCACATACGAGTGTACTTATAAATTCACTTCGATTATAAGGAACAAGTGAAAATTTTTCTTCGAATTTCTGATCTAATTAGAAACTAAATCCCGTGCCACTTTGCCACTTTGGCTCGCCTAAAGTGCTGCAACTCCCCACTGCCCTCCCCTTCCCCCCCCCCCCCCCAACTACCCCCCCCCCCATCAATAACGCGTCGTTGAGTATGCCTCGTTAGTGTAACGACGTGTTTTTGCGTTAGCGGAAGGGAACTGTATAACTTTTTTATGAAAGAAACCTGCAACGGTGTGCAGGACGCACGCGCGTGCGTGCGTGTGTGTGTGTGTGTGTGTGTGTGTGTGTGTGTGTGTGTGTGTGTGTGTGTGTGTGTGTGTGTGTGTGTGTGTGTGTGTGTATCCACGCACATCTGTGCACATGTGCGTGGAGCAACGCGCGACATATTAGTGAAAAAAATAGCATGTGTGCGTGCTTGTTTTCAAGGTGTGATTTGGATTGGTAGGCGAAGGTGTATGTGCTGCTGCTGTTGTAAAGCGGTGTTCTGGCTCCCCACTTCACACACACACACACACACACACACACACACACACACACACACACACACACACACACACACACACACACACACACACACACACACACGCTTTGACCACATTACTGTATGTGTTTCTATCTGTCTCTCTGTCTCCGTCTCTCTCTCTCTCTCTTAAATAACTTCAGTACTCCCCTTACAAAACGACACAATCAGAGAAAACGGGATGTAAACAGAGTAGAGGAAGCGACGGGGCCGAAAACATGGTGCATTTAAGCACAAGCTCTTTGTCATCTGTTGCTCTCTCCGGCACACTTATATATATATATATATATATATATATATATATATATATATATATATATATATATATATATATATATATATATATTAGAACCAGTCACTTGCATTTACAAGTGACTGGTTCTCACTTGCAAATGTGAGTCTCATCCACTCACCCCTTGTCTAGTGGGTGAGATATTAAATATGCTTGTCATACAAGGGCATACATGGCATTATTATCCTGCATTGACAGACTTAGAGATGTATTTTGATGATTTATTAACAAGACAATGTATAATCCTCCTTTAGTCTGGGTTGTCTGTTGTTGTCTTGTTCAATGTTAAAGAATTTTGGGGAGTTTTAAGGGATATTATAAGATTTTTTTTATATTCGTGATCAGCCAGATTCCTTTATTATTAATAATAATAATAATATTAAAGGAAAAAAATCCACTGGGTTTCTAAGTTGACGTGAAGCCACGAGGGGATTTTCTGTGTGAATAAGAATAATTATAATCTCAATAATTCAGGATCGAGCTATGTATTATGGTCAGATTTTCATGTGGGGGGGGTGTAGAGGGGGGGTCCAAGTTGTAATAGTGTCCCTTAATGACACCGTTTTCTCTGATATTAATCCCGACCCGCACATGTTATGCACCTACCCAACAGCAATTACTTGTTAGAAAAATGGGATGAAGCTAACGGAAAGCGTCGACTGGCCTCCAACGTCGGACAGGGGAGAGAGACACACACATTTGAAACATTATACGAATAGATAATCACACACATTATACAAAATTTTCACTGTTTTGTGCACTTGAGTAATTACCATCATACCAGTCTCATATGACCTCAATAACACCTTTAATGAAATACTAAACAGTCTTCCGAAAAAAAGTGATTGAACATATAATTACTTTGACTGGAATGGGCAAAAAGTATGTACCCAAAAATGTCAAATTGAGAGAATCTATTTTGACCACCACACTATACAAAGTTGAAATGGATAGACGGAACGTGTGTGTGGGGGCGGATACCGGGCCCAACCCGGGACCCGAAAACATTAGAAACAGAGTGGGAAATGACCCGCAAAACTCCCATAATTCCCGCGGCCAGGAAACATCATTTTCAGAGCCGTCTCAACCCGTCTAAAAACGGGTAAAAAAGAGAGGCGATATAGTCATAGAGGGAAGAGGTATATAGGCTTGTGCCGGCCCGCCCACACACACTCGCATAAATATGGTGTGTAGGGGCGGGCCCCGGGCTGTCTGCCCTCACTCGTCAGACCCGCTGGGGCAGAGGGCTGGGGTCGAGGCTGGCAGCAAACAGGACTGATTCTTGGAGCTGTGGTGGTACTGTGTAGCAGGGGCTATCTTGATAGAAGGTGGCAGGGGCTATCTTGAAGGAAGTGTGACATAATTAAAACCTTGTAAATTTATGAGCAGTTAGCTGACCCTTCACTCAGGACCTTCCTCAAACGGTGAGCCGAGGGAACGTCCCCCAAACTAAAGCAGTTGGGGCTGATATAATGTAGCCTCTCTCAGCGCTTGTCTGTCAATATGCCACATAGACGTGTAGATGAGATTTTGACAGGTGAGTTGACAGTAGGTCGATGAAAAGAGATTATTTGACCCTGGATCAAAGGGTAAGAGAGAGAAACTCTCTCTCTCTCTCTCTATATATATATATATATATATATATATATATATATATATATATATATATATATATATATATATATATATATATAAGTAATAAAGTCATCTACGCAAACAAACATTTACATATTCATATTACTTTTATTTTGTAAATAATTTTCTCAGAATTTATTTGACCGTAAAAAATAAATCATAAACTTATCATAAACTCGCTGTTTATGATAAATTCCTTTGCTCATTGGTGTAAATTGTGTAAATGTAAATGTTGGTGTAAATGCCGCAGATATGGGTCCAATTAGCCATGTACAAATGTGTGTGTATTTTACAACCCTTTAATAAAAATAATTGCACATCATAATTAACGTAAGTATCGGCAATAAATATATATATAGGGACGTTTATCACAAAACTTAAACTACTGGTTCGTTACGATTTTCTATATTTAATACCAAAGTTAACCAAACTTTTGTCCACTCTGTAAGAGAGAGTGTTTATCTGTTTCCCTAATGTTTGATAGGTCAGACGCTCGCGGCTAGCGTCACCCAACTTTGCAGAGCGGATTGGTCTGAGGTAAAGGACGAACATAGGTTGGTCGGGGTTGTCAGAATTTAAAAGGGAATAGAAGGGGGGCGGGGAAAGGTAGAGAGAGGGAGGAGAAAGGGGTAGGAGGAGGTATAAAGAGAAGAAGAGAAAGGGGAGAGGTGTAAGAGGGGGAGAGGAGAGAACGAAACCCCCGCTCCTGTGCCACATAAGTTACGGGCTCACCATAGACTGTGATACGAGTAGCTGAATCTATAACAACAACAGAGAACGAAGAAAAGTGAGGGGGGGGGGGAAGGGAGAGAGAGGAGGGGGACAAAAAGAGACCCGGGCCCCGCCGGCTACCCCATCCTACTATATTATATTTAGCAATAAATTTCTTCCCCGCGAATTTATTTTTTACAGAAAACTGCGCAAAAAAAAATGTGTAATATAATTTTCTTTTTCTCCATCTATATAAACTTTGAGAATTATTTAAACTTGCTGCTTCGCTTGTGCTAGTAATTTGTTCTTTGCGAACGTTGAACCAGTCTGATTGTCTCCTGAGCACGCCCTCGGCACGGAGCTTTGGCGCGACACGGAGCTTTGGCGGGAGACGGAGCTTTTGGCGGGAAACGGAGCTTTTGACGGGAAACGGAGCTTTTGGCGGGAAACGGAACTTTTGGCGGGAAACGGAGCTTTTGGCGGGAAAGGGAGATTTTGGCGGGAAACGGAGCTTTTGGCGGGAAACGGAGCTTTTGGCGGGAAACGGAGCTTTTGGCGGGAAACGGAGCTTTTGGCGGGAAACGGAGCTTTTGGCGGGAAACGGAGCTTTTGGCGGGAAACGGAGCTTTTGGCGGGAGACGGAGCTTTTGGCGGGAAACGGAGCTTTTGGCGGGAGACGGAGCTTTTGGCGGGAAAAGGAGCTTTTGGCGGGAAACTGAGCTTTTGGCGGGAAACGGAGCTTTTGGCGGGAGACGGAGCTTTTGGCGGGAAACGGAGCTTTGGCGAGACACGGAGCACAACCGTGGCCAAGTGCGTGACCACTCAACTTAATTTATACCTTCAACTCTAGACTTCAATTTCCCGGAGACATCGAGGTGTGTCAGGTATGTGTATCAGGTGTGTGTGTCAGGTGTGTGTGTATCAGGTGTGTGTGTGTCAGCAGGTGTGTGTACCAGGTGCTCACAGCAGTAATAAAACCTCTCACATGCCATTACTAATTCGAGCAAATTTAATTACAAACTCATATAAACACTGACGGCGTGTGCGCGCGCTCATGCACCCTCCCTCCCCCCCCCACACGGATCCATGACCCCCCTCCCCCCCCCCCACACGGATCCATGACCCCCCTCCCCCCCCCCCACACGGATCCATGACCCCCCTCCCCCCCCCCCTCTAGCGTGTTTTCTGGCCCAAAAAGGTTGATATGTATGCACCCCCCCCCCTCCCTGAGGGTGGGGGGGGAGGGGAAGGCATATTCTAGACTGCGATTCGTGGCTTTGTCGTCGTTGTCTCCGTGGCATTAACCAGGCAATTGCTTTCGTGTTCCTTAGAGCGAGAGGCAAGCAAGCAAGCAAGCAAGCAAGCAAGTTGTCTCCGTGGCATTAACCAGGCAATTGCTTTCGTGTTCCGTAGAGCGAGAGACAAGCAAGCAAGCAAGCAGCTTAGTGAAGTGTTGTTTGCTTGGTAGGTCGTTGCCAGGTCTGGACAATCATTACGAAGCCTTTCACAAACATTTGAAAAGATGTTTTTTTTTTCTTTTGAACTGTTGAGGGTATACCTGGTAGGTATACTGGTATACCTGGCAGGTATACTGGAGTGCATACCTGGGAGGTATACACTATACCAGTCACTATACTAGTCGTGCTCCAGTCGGTAAGCAAAGGTAGCTGCCAGGTACTGTACTAGCCACGTGTCTTGTGCTTTCCTAAGTACAGGAGGGGGTAGGGGGTGTAGATGTTTGGGGTCTAT
>NC_091190.1:17356593-17448511 GCF_040958095.1 Procambarus clarkii | reverse complement strand
GTGGTTGATTGTTCAATTAAAACCCTGATATGTTTTAACAATCTCAACACTGTCCATGGAGGACAGAAGAAAATGTATATATGCTAGTTAGCATTGTAAATGTGTGGCTACGTCTGTGGTAGAAAAAAACACTTTTCAATATACAGCTCACTGCCCCATGCTCATCATGGAGAATACCTCACACATGCTGATGATGATCCTGAATAATATGCTAAAACCTGGATCATCAAAATCGATGCTAGCCAACATAACTAAGGAAAGCAATTCAATTCATAAACAACTTTGAAAAGTAATGGAAAATAAGTTCAAAGAAACAGAAGTTCCAGATAATACCCATTGCAAACAGAAGCCCCAGACTCCCCATTATTCTGGACAACCGTCCCATTCAACAGACGGGTGTAGGCGTAATACTTGAACTGATCAGGCTTAACACAACAAGCAAACAGCAAACCCCCCAACGTGTAAACGAGAATAAACAAAGCAAAAACAGCTTAAGAAAAAGCTGAGGAGCTTCTGTACCCTCTACACACACAACTACAAAGGTGTCAGGCTGTGATCAGGCTGCATTTCCTATATTCTCCACTACCACTACATACCCTAATAAAACTACAAACTACAAGATATAAAAACTAGAAAACTACAAGCAGTGCACAAAAACAAACAAGGCACTAAGAAAAACAGCAGAGCACCGTCCGTCTTACGACCAGACAAGCCACCAGGAGCTCCATGAACTTCTGAACACACAACCACTGAACATCACACTACAAAAGCAAGCCATTTGGGTGTGGGAACACGACGAAAAATTTACAAGACCGAGGGGTAGAAATATTACTACAAGATGAGAGTGTATATATGAATGCTGCAGAGACATACATCTATACCATCCCTACATGCTGAAATACACGTGAAGAACCTCACACACACACACACACACACACACACCACACACAACACAACCACACACACACACACACACACACACACACACACAACACACCATTGTGTCAGCAAGGGGGCCAGCCCGCCTGCTGTCATAATTCACTATATTTCCAATTTCTAAACTCTCCCTTCAACTCGTCTTCATCTTTACCCAAAAAAACTAATTCCCCTTTCCAGCAGCCCCTCCAGTGATTGTTGTAGTTATTGTGGTGGTGTGGTTTTGGGTGGTGTGGTTGTGGTGATGTGGTTGTTGTGGTGATGTGGTTGTTGTGGTGATGTGGTTGTTGTGATGCTGTGGTTGTTGTGGTGCTGTGGCTGTTGTGATGCTGTGGTTGTTGTGTGATGTGGTTGTTGTGGTGCTGTGGCTGTTGTGGTGCTGTGGGTGTTGTGATGATGTGGTTGTTGTGGTGCTGTGGTTATTGTGGTGTTGTGGTTGTGGTTTTGTGGTGCTGTGGCTGTTGTGGTGTGTGGTTGTTGTGGTGGTGTGTGTTGTTGTGGTGCTGTGGTTGTTGTGATGCTGTGGTGTTGTGGTGGTGTGGTTGTTGTGGTGTGTGGTTGTTGTGGTGGTGTGTTGTTAGGGTGCTGTGGTTGTTGTGGTGCTGTGGTTGTTGTGGTGCTGTGGTTGTTGTGATGCTGTGGTTGTTGTGATGCTGTGGTTGTTGTGATGCTGTGGTTGTTGTGATGCTGTGGTTGTTGTGATGCTGTGGTTGTTGTGATGCTGTGGTTGTTGTGGTGATGTGGTTGTTGTGGTGATGTGGGTTGTGGTGCTGTGGTTGTTGTGGTGTGTGGTTGTTGTGGTGATGTGGTTGTTGTGGTGCTGTGATTGTTGTGGTGCTGTGGTGGTTGTGGTGCTGTGGTGGTTGTGGTGCTGTGGTTGTTGTGGTGCTGTGGTGGTTGTGGTGCTGTGGTGGTTGTGGTGCTGTGGTTGTTGTGGTGCTGTGCTGGTTGTGGTGCTATGGTTGTTGTGGTGCTGTGGTGGTTGTGCTGCTGTGCTGGTTGTGGTGCTGTGGTTGTGTGGTGCTGTGATTGTTGTGGTGCTGTGGTTGTTGTGGTGCTGTGATTGTTGTGGTGCTGTGGTGGTTGTGGTGCTGTGGTGGTTGTGGTGCTGTGGTTGTTGTGGTGCTGTGATTGTTGTGGTGCTGTGGTGGTTGTGGTGCTGTGGTTGTTGTGGTGCTGTGGTTGTTGTGGTGCTGTGGTTGTTGGGTGCTGTGGTTGTTGTGGTGCTGTGATTGTTGTGGTGCTGTGCTGGTTGTGGTGGCTGTGGTTGTTGTGGTGCTGTGGTTGTTGTGGTGCTGTGATTGTTGTGGTGCTGTGATTGTTGTGGTGCTGTGGTTGTTGTGGTGCTGTGGTTGTTGTGGTGCTGTGGTTGTTGTGGTGCTGTGGTTGTTGTGGTGCTGTGGTGGTTGTGGTGCTGTGGTTGTTGTGGTGCTGTGGTTGTTGTGGTGCTGTGGTTGTTGTGGTGCTGTGGTTGTTGTGGTGCTGTGGTGGTTGTGGTGCTGTGGTGGTTGTGGTGCTGTGGTTGTTGTGGTGCTGTGATTGTTGTGGTGCTGTGCTGGTTGTGGTGCTATGGTTGTTGTGGTGCTGTGGTGGTTGTGGTGCTGTGGTTGTTGTGGTGCTGTGGTTGTTGTGGTGCTGTGGTGGTTGTGGTGCTGTGGTTGTTGTGGTTGTTGTGGTGCTGTGATTGTTGTGGTGCTGTGATTGTTGTGGTGCTGTGGTTGTTGTGGTGCTGTGCTGGTTGTGGTGCTATGGTTGTTGTGGTGCTGTGGTGGTTGTGGTGCTGTGGTTGTTGTGGTGCTGTGGTTGTTGTGGTGCTGTGTGGTTGTGGTGCTGTGGTTGTTGTGGTTGTTGTGGTGCTGTGATTGTTGTGGTGCTGTGCTGGTTGTGGTGCTGTGGTTGTTGTGGTGCTGTGGTGGTTGTGCTGCTGTGCTGTTGTGGTGCTATGGTTGTTGTGGTGCTGTGGTGGTTGTGCTGCTGTGGTTGTTGTGGTGCTGTGGTTGCTGTGGTTGCTGTGGTGCAGTGGCTATTACTTGTGATGTAGCTTATGCAGTAAAGCGTCGTTGAATAAAGCCAACTATTTAAATATAATAAAATAATTTGTCATAAATCAGAAAACAACAGACGACTTGGTTAAAAAAAAAAACAATAAAAATGTTTACAAAAACGTTTTTACTGTTGCAAGAACAGTAAACATTTTTTTTATTAACATTTAAACATTTAAATTTGATTTGAACATTTAAACAAATGGAGAAGCAAACATTTGCTCAGCAAAGGCAATGGGTGACGTCACATGTAAAAGTTCAAGTTCCTATATGATATACGTTATATAATTGCCGGTCCCAGTAGGGTAATGTGGGGTATAACCAGCGACATATATACTTAAACCCAACCGGAAGGTTTCAGTATATAATGATTTAAATAATAAATGCATATCGTTGTATAATGAAATTATCTCGTTTGGACAACAAGTTTCTAAAATAAAAACTGAATTTATTTATATTAAAAACAGAAATATGAACATAATCTATTGGATACAGTATTCAAGATTAACGTAAATTGAATGTTATTAACGTTAAATCAACGTTGATTTCAAGTTAACAGCGACATTAAAGTTAACTCATGATTTAACTGTTAACATAAAACAGGACTTGGCTCGTTCAGCAATCACGACTGATTATAAAAAATTTGGGAAATTAATCACTAAACAAAACTAATATTTCCTCAACATTTACAGCTTTTAATCAAATGAAGGAAGATGATGAATTTGAATATATATATATATATATATATATATATATATATATTATATATATATATATATATATATATATATATATATATTATATAGATTAAAAAAAGTTGAATTTATCTTGCTAGCGGCAATTGTGTCTAAATGAGGTCTATAATTCTTAAACCAGGGGGTTTAGATTCACGAAGCAGTTACACAAGCATTTACGAACCTGTACATCTTTTCTTAATCTTTGGCGGCTTTGTTTACAATTATTAAAACAGTTAATGAGCTCCGAAGCACCAGGAGGCTGTTTATAACAATAACAACAGTTGATTCGCAAGTTTTCATGCTTGTAAACTATTAAATAAATGTACCCAAAGCCGTCAAAGATTGAGGAAAGATGTACACGTTCGTAAAGTACTTGCGTAACTGCTTCGTGAATGTTGCCTCAGGTTATTTGAGGTTATCTTGAGATGATTTCGGGGCTTATCGCCCCCCGCGGCCAGGTCCTTGACTCAGCTGTCAAGCCCCTCGACCACAATAGGGATTGATTTCAAATCCTGAAAGTTGAAGGATTCGAGACTCCATTCTCTGAAAGAGCGATCACACTCTGCACTTGAAGAGTTCCCTTGTACCACTGTAATGTTCCCTGGAACCCTTGTGATCTTCAATTACCATCTGTTATCCAACGTTATCATGAGAGTCAGATCAATGATTCCAGAGCTAATTTTGTCTATATTTCTTATACTCTTCCTCAAAATAATGAACCAAATAGATGTAGAGATGATTCGGGACAAAAGTATTGATTTAATTTATTCAGTCATTTTCAATAACACCCTTACACACGCGCGAGTGTGTGTTGTGTATTCACCTAGTTGTGTTTGCGGGGATTGAGCTTTGGCTCTTTAGGCCCGCCTGTCAACTGTCAATCAACTGTTTACTATTTTTTTTCTCCAGATACCACACACACAAACCTCAGGAAGCAGCCCGTGACAGCTGACTAACTCCCAGGTACCTATTTACTGCTAAGTAACAGAGGCATTCAGGGTGAAAGAAACTTTGCCCATTTGTTTCTGCCTGGTGCGGGAATCGAACCTGCACCACAGAATTACGAGTCCTGCGCGCTACGCACCAGGCTACCAGGCCCCTGTGTGTGTGTGTGTGTGTGTATTTTTATAGAATATATAGCTAGACGAACAGTTACTGGTATGACACATTTAAAGCTTGAATATTCAAGTTACTCAATGACTGTCAACGTTTCGACCATAATTCCTACATCATCTTTAGGATACACTGAAATACCATTCTGTATACTTTAAAAACTATTAAAATTAAAAGTTTTACTTATTCATATCTCTTAGACTGTCCTCAGACTTAATTCCATCCAGCGGCCGACCCCCTCCCACCCAAAATGTATTCATCAATGTCAAAATCCTGTTCATTCAAAATACAACAACATAAATCTGAGTTAAATATAAAATAAATCTTCATATCAATCAGACGATTTTGATGATAATAAAAGTTAAATGAAGATTACACACATATATGTAGAAAATATAGACGCTGAAATGTTAAGTTAAATTGTGCCAATTTGTGTTTAATTTGTTAATTCAGCGTAACGACGTACGAGAAGCGCATGGGAGCTGACCGAGTCAGTCAGTAGGCGAGGCTTGTCTGGAGTCAATGTAAACAGATAACTGAGCGGTTACAGTTATAAATAGGGAGGAAAAAATAGAGAACTATAGGAGCGATAACTAATGTAAACTGTTACAAATCATTTAAATAGAAATACAATAAGAGATTAATGGGATTTTCCTGAGGTTTATTTAAAATTGAATACACAAAGCAAAATTCTCAAATCTGTTTTTTTTTTTGGTTGACTTGGTAATGTTTTTTGTTTTGTTTTTAATTATTACTGTAAATTATGGCTTAATTCGAGTGAATTCAGGTGTTTGACTCAAGGAAATCACAAGAACGTTGATACATTTACGGGGAAAAAGTCTTTGAAGCAGAACGGGGATCGAACCATCGTTTCATGATACGACGAGACGCGTGAGAGTCTGATCGTGCCTCAGGTCTAGCCTCCTTCCCGCCAAACACACCACGAATATACGACGTGACTAAAACATTCGAGCAAGTTTTTAACACCTAATAAAGTTGTAACAACCAATATATAGCAAGTTGTAACAACGTTTAATACGTCATAAAAACGTTATACCGAGATGAAACAACTTTATTACGAGTTGCAACAAGTGGAAAATAAGGAAAGTTGCAGTTTGTATTTGCAGGGTTATTGCATCTTGCTGCTCCCATGACTGGGGGGGGGGGAGATTAAGAACCCCAGAAAATGAGGGTTCTCATTTTGAGAACATGGCGCAAGATTTCATGTTATCTCTTGTACTTGGCATTAGTACAAGACAATTTCTGCACCTTACCATTCCTTCTGTAATGAACCTCCTCTATTGCCACACTGATTTTGTATTTTTTCTATTTGCTAATTATACTATTTCAGTGAGGATACAGCAAACAGTATATCTACATAACCATGTATGCAGAGATTAAAATATTTTCCAGTTACTATTGGATACAGTATTCAAGGTACTGTGTTAATCAAAATAAAAGTTAGGTTCTGAGTTGATAAAGAAAAAATCTAAAAATTGTTTTGGGATAATTAAACTGAAGTAACTTAGATTACCGCTTCCTAATTTGATGATTTATATATCCGTTAGAAGGGATATATATATATATATCTCCCTTGATATACTTATATTTTCAAGGGAGATATAACTATAGGAGAGATTCTATCCTTAAAAAAAGGACTTAAGGATTCTGTAAACAAAAATTATTTTTCAATTCAGTGGAAAATCAGTCTGAACAGGAAGAATAACATCTATTAGGAATTCGAGAACAAATTTCTTAAACAATGAAAGAACAAAAAAAATCAAACACCAACTAATAAAAGTTTGTGTTCTGTACAAAAAAAAATTGTTTTCTATAAAAGTTTATTTTCTATACATACAAAAGTTAGTTTTCTATAGAAATTAAGAGCAAAACCTGTATTGATCTGAGTCGTGCCTAAAAATTATAATTTCTTTTAAAATTCGAACAAAGCCTCTAATTGCCTAATACGACGTTCAGAGTCGAGATAAAAATCTAAATAATTCTACGAGAAGCATCATTGTACAACGTTTCATCAACCTAAGATTATATATATATTTTTTAAATGCAAAGGTTATCAGTAGTTTAAACAAAATTATAATGACAGATAACCATATATATATGGACCTATACTGTAGCCAATTTTGCAGCCAATTTTGTGCAATTCCATCTTTCATATCAATCATCTGATTGATATATAAACACCTATTTTATATTTAACTCACATTTATGTTGAGAAATAAGTATTTTGAACATTTTAAATATAAATACGGGATAATAGGAAGAGAGTACACAGTCGTGAGAGCCAGTCAGGGCTTCCCCGGATGCCATATTCAAACATATTTAGCTAAAGAAAACTAAAAGGCAAACCAGTTTAAAGGTCAAAAGCAAAATGAGAGGTAATTGAAATAAATTTAGTGATGGCAAAACAAAACTGAAAAACCATATAAGGAGAAACCCCGAGAGGGAGGGGGAAGGAAAACCCCGAGAGGGAGGGGGAAGGAAACTCTGATAATGACAGGTAATTGCCACAGAAGCAAAAACAAAACAAAAAAAAAAGGTGGTGATAATCATGCATAAGATAAGATAATAGCAGATAATGAAGGGAAGAAGAGACTCTGGAATAGCTGCAGTCACAACTGCTTTTCTATAATGACTCCTTCAGTGTAAAGACGCATGCATTATACTGAGGGCGAGTAGGGGCATTATAACGCGTCTGATTATATATATATATATATATATATATAGTATATATATATATATATATATATATATATATATATATATATATATATATATATATATATTGTTGAGAAACAAGTTGTTGTTTACAAGAAAGACTGCTACCAAAATAAATAATATTTATTTTAAAATTATTTTAAATAATAAATAATATTTATATATATATATATAAATATATATATAGATATATATATATATATATATATATATATATATATATATATATATATATATATATATAGATATATGGACTAAATTGTTCTAAATTTGCATGCTGTAATAACAATAATTATAATTATTTTTTATTTGCAACATAATCCACTGACTAACTAGTATTTGCACCACTGCAGTGATAATTAATTATTTGAAAATTTCTGCAGTGTGTAATATTTATTTGCAACTCTCTAAAAGTGATCAACATTTGCAACTCCCTAAAAAGTGATCAACATTTGCAACTCCCTAAAAAGTGATCAACATTTGCAACTCTCTAAAAGTGATCAACATTTGCAACTCCCTAAAAGTGATCAACATTTGCAACTCCCTAAAAGTGATCAACATTTGCAACTCCCCACAATAATCACCATATGCAAGTTTTTCTGCAGTGAACAATAATTTTTTGTAACACTAAGATATAACTATAGCGTTTTCAGTCCGACAAGAATAATAAACAAATAGAATAATTACAAAGATATAAAATCTTGCGCCATGGGTACAGCTGAATGTAATTGATCAATGTGAAAATATCCTGTAATTGTCATTGAAGGAGGAGCACATCGGCAGTTTAGTAGTTATCAATCATTGTAGGGAAGTGAGTATTTGACCCGGAATTAGACGTCTAGATCATTATATATTCCGACGTCGGTGATGTGACATTGGATTAGGCTGTAGCACGTCATCAATGCCTCCAGTTGATGGTAAAATTCACGGGAATTTCGCGTAAATTACAGTGGTGGGCGTGAGTGAATGATGTGGTTGAATAACTAGGGCGAATGAGGCAAGAGAGAGAGAGAAAGAGAATGAGCGAGAGAGAGAGCGGGCGGACTGGCCCAGGTAGCGGGCAGCGCTGACTAGCGCTGCCATCCCGACGCTGAAAAATATTTCAGATATTTCACGCATACGGCAGACAAATATGATCTCATATATTTTAAAGATTGTATAAATAATCTTTCTATGATTAAATGAATTTAAAAAAAATTGTTACATGCCTATTTATTTGTGCGTGTTAATTAATATACTGTAATATAATTTCGCGAATATTCTCCTCCTACCTTCCGTTGGTCTCCTTGTAATATCGCCGCGGAAATAGAACCAGATCAGTCCATAGCCTGCCTTTATGCACTTAAAAGGTCCACGGACGAGTATAATGAAGGATCTGGGCAGCCTACCCAGGAGCCATCTACTTCCTCAAATTATATACACAGTTCTGTAAACACAAAGATATTCACTGGACGCTGTTGTGATGCGCATGCGCGCTTTGCGTCCGCATTTCGCGCCCAGGGGATGAACAAAGCCTTCACTAATCACTCGACTGTTATATCACTCTCGCAGGTTTCTAAAGCGTGTTTGTTATTGCATGTTCACAAACATCCATTAAATCACCGATAATTCTCCTACCGACACAATTTACTACCGTATAAAATCGACTGATAACTTGAAACTCAATCTTCTTGGCTAGCAGGCCCACAGTAATGCCATATGAATAATATTTTTAAACTGATCATTGTACCAAAAATCCACTTCTACTTTTATCTTGATCGAAGAGATAACGTGCAGATGAAGTGATTGTAGACGGAACACACTCTTCGATATCCATGTTGAGATAGAGCATATTGCTTAAAATCTTAACAGATGTCGCGAGTTGGCAACAGCGCTAGGCCACGCCCCCATCAAGGCCGCCATCTTGTGACGTCATCCCGGCCCCGCCCACGGGGGAGGAGCCAGTAACCAGGCTCAGGCTGCCCACTTAATTTACCGCAACGAGCAATATTCCACGTGTAAAATATCCCTAACATGAATCTTTATGTCCTACTAATGAAACAGGTCATTATTTTTTCCTTCAGTCACGTATGAGCCGGGAGCTAGCGTGAGTATAACGTCGGGCTGGGTAAATAAAAGCCATTACCTGACATATTATGCTGACGTTTTGATATTAATTCCCGACGATTCCATCTTTCTGACGAGCCGTAAATCAAATTCCAGAGTTATGGCCTATAACTGGACGCACAGATAACGCTATTTGCTTTTTTGGGGTTGTCTCTCTCTCTCTCTGCGTGTGTGTTGTGAGCGAGTGGATGGTAATGAGGAGGATAGACTCGATGAGGAAGATAGACTAGGCTAGACGCTTCAAGAAATGCTCTCCGGTGCTTGGGCCCTCTGACCTAACCTAACCTTCCTGTTGTTGAAATGTGTTATCTGGGTATATTTCTGATATTGATGCAGGAGGATTTGGATTGTTGTTGTTGTGGTTGTTGGAAGAGTGTGTGTATTGGGAGTGTACCTGCCTCTGGTGGGAGTGTACCTGGTGTTATCTTTGGTGGGAGTGTACCTGGTGTTATCTTTGGTGGAAGTGTACCTGGTGTTATCTTTGGTGGGAGTGTTCCTGGTGTTATCTTTGGTGGAAGTGTACCTGGTGTTATCTTTGGTGGGAGTGTTCCTGGTGTTATCTTTGGTGGGAGTGTACCTGGTGTTATCTTCGGTGGGAGTATACCTGGTATTATCTTTGGTGGAAGTATACATGGTGTTATCTTTGGTGGGAGTGAACCTGGTGTTATCTTTGGTGGAAGTGTACCTGGTGTTATCTTTGGTGGGAGTGTACCTGGTGTTATCTTTGGTGGAAGCATACATGGTGTTATCTTTGTTAAGGGGTGTACTTGCCTTATCGTTGTTATTAATTGAAAAGTTCCTGCATTTTTTGTTGTTCTAGTTGCACATTATTAATTATTATTATTGCACAAATCACATTAACGTGATTTATCAATTAGAAAATCACTAGGAAATTGGGAGCACTCAGAGCATAGGTTCGAAGCCTCCCCACGGCTCCTACTCATCTTTATAATTATTATTATTTTTTTGTTAGAAACACACTTGCAATGCACTTGAAAGAATTCACACGTGAGAGTTTCATGATGCCACAACCTCATTTATGTTGTGCCTGCAATGTTGTTAATGGTTATGTTCCGGTATTGTTATTGTTAGTAAGGGTACCTGCATTATTGTTAGGTGAGGTACCTGCATTATTGTTAGTAGAGGTACCTGCATTATTGTTAGTAGAGGTACCTGCATTATTGTTAGTAGAGGTACCTGCATTATTGTTAGTAGAGGTACCTGCATTATTGTTAGTAGAGGTACCTGCATTATTGTTAGTAGATGTACCTGCATTATTGTTAGTAGAGGTACCTGCATTATTCTTAGTAGAGGTACCTGCATTATTGTTAGTAGAGGTACCTGTATTATTTGTAGTAGAGGTACCTACCTGCATTGTTGTTAGTAAGGGTACCTGCATTATTTTTGTTAGTAGGGGTCCTTGTATTATTTTTGTTAGTAGGTGTACCTGCATTATTTTTGTTAGTAGGGGTCCTTGTATTATTTTTGTTAGTAGGGGTACCTGCATTATTTTTGTTAGTAGGGGTCCTTGTATTATTTTTGTTAGTAGGGGTACCTGCATTATTTTTGTTAGTAGGGGTCCTTGTATTATTTTTGTTAGTAGGTGTCCTTGTATTATTTTTGTTAGTAGGTGGTCCTTGTATTATTTTTGTTAGTAGGTGGTCCTTGTATTATTTTTGTTAGTAGGGGTCCTTGTATTATTTTTGTTAGTAGGGGTCCTTGTATTATTTTTGTTAGTAGGGGTACCTGCATTATTTTTGTTAGTAGGGGTCCTTGTATTATTTTTGTTAGTAGGTGTCCTTGTATTATTTTTGTTAGTAGGTGGTCCTTGTATTATTTTTGTTAGTAGGTGGTCCTTGTATTATTTTTGTTAGTAGGGGTACCTGCATTATTTTTGTTAGTAGGGGTCCTTGTATTATTTTTGTTAGTAGGGGTACCTGCATTATTTTTGTCAGTAGGGGTCCTTGTATTATTTTTGTTAGTAGGTGTACCTGCATTATTTTTGTTAGTAGGTGGTCCTTGTATTATTTTTGTTAGTAGGGGTCCTTGTATTATTTGTTAGTAGGGGTCCTTGTATTATTTTTGTCAGTAGGGGTCCTTGTATTATTTTTGTTAGTAGGGGTACCTGCATTATTTTTGTTAGTAGGGGTCCTTGTATTATTTTTGTCAGTAGGGGTCCTTGTATTATTTTTGTTAGTAGGGTCCTTGTATTATTTTTGTTAGTAGGGGTACCTGCATTATTTTTGTTAGTAGGGGTCCTTGTATTATTTTTGTCAGTAGGGGTCCTTGTATTATTTTTGTTAGTAGGGGTCCTTGTATTATTTTTGTTAGTAGGGTCCTTGTATTATTTTTGTTAGTAGGGGTACCTGCATTATTTTTGTTAGTAGGGATACCTGCATTATTTTTGTTAGTAGGGGTCCTTGTATAATTTTTGTTAGTAAGGGTACCTGCATTATTTTTGTTAATAGGGGCCCTATGCATTATTTTTACTGTTTTAAAAGGGCTGGAGAAGGTGATATGAAGGGCCATCATCTACACAGAAGCAGACGACGAGCCACAATAACGTGGCTGGAAATATGTTGACCAAACTACACATACTTCTGAAGATGGATACACGACGACGTTTCGGTCCGTTCTGTACCGTAATAAAGTCGTGTATTCTGTATGTTAGTAAAGTATACTAGCGTTACCTTCCAGAAAGACTACAGAAATGTTACCTACAGTAAACTGTTTCCATTAACTTGATGTTCGCTGCCAAATATGACTCGGTTAACTCAGGTTTATTGTATTGCATTCTCCTGCACACGAAGCACAGGGCAGCAGGATTATTAACCACTTGAGGATTAACCATTTAGGAGTGGATTAACCACTCCTAAATAATTTAGGCGTGGTTAATATATATATATATATATATATATATATATATATATATATATATATATATATATATATATATATATATATGTGTGTGTGTGTGTGTGTGTGTGTGTGTGTGTGTGTGTGTGTGTGTTTACCAAGTGATCTAACATTTGCGGGGGTTTGAGCTCTGGCTCTTTAGTCCCGCCTCTCAATTGTCAATCAACTGGTGTACTGATTCCTGCATATATTTCTAAAGATGTACTGGTATCTCTCTATACTCTATCGATAAGACAGAGTACTCAACACCAGTATCTTACCATATGATACTGGTAAGTACTCTATCATCAGATAGAGTACCTACCAGTATCGATAGTACTCTATCGATACTGATAATACTGTGGTATACAATTTTTTTTACTGGGTAGTATTATTTCCTAATGGCTAATGACGCCATAGTATTGAAAATACCTATTATTAGCCTCAAACTTAGCTTTAACCTTACACACATGCAACTTAAATGAACACTTAAATGAACAGTGTGTGTGTGTGTGTTGTGTGTGTGTGTGTGTGTGTGTGTGTGTATATAAACAAACTTAACTATAAATACACATATGGATAAGGAATTTGAATCTAAACTGCAGAAAATTATCTCCCAGGAAGCAGTGCGAGCCACTGCAAGATCACCACCACAACAGACGTGTTGACCACACTCTGTAAAATGAGTGAAATGTCCTGCATTTTGATGCAAAGATTTACGAACACACGATTCACGAACACATAATTTCCGAACACTGTATAGCAACACCGCCTGAACTTCAGGAGGGCGCTGAACGAATCATCAATATATATATATATATATATATATATATACAGCAGCATTAGGAGGCGGTGTATGAATTATGTATCACGTCAACACTGTATCATTATTTAATACAGTGATGGTAAATGCACCGTAACCTCTCATAGTGATTTGGTATTTCAGGAATTGGATACACTGTTATAAACAGTCCTTGTTTGATTTCACTGTCAATTTCACCTGGTCACATTCCTTCATTTCATTGTTCTCACTTTCCTCAGCTTCACCTCACTATCCTACACCTCACTTTCACCCTCACTATCCCCCCCCCCACCTCCCACTCACTCACCTCACCTCGCTCATCAAGAGTCATCGCTTCAACGCTGAATCATAGTCATCAACGTTGATGACTTTGACGTTGAATAGACGCTGCTGCTGCTGTTGGATATCGAGTCCACTGAAGCTCTATCTTTACAAGGTCAAGTCCACTTCGGGTTCACCTTATCCCGTGCTACTTTGCAACTTTTTGATCCGCGTAGCTGAATCTATAACAACAACTTCAACAGGTCTTATGTAAATCCTTGCAGCGCAAGTGTCCTCTACATATAAGTATCTTGGTGACTTATATAACTTAGGTGACTTTTTTTTTTTGGTGTTAAGTAACACCAAATTATCTGTATGTTCGTGTGCATCGCGGTCAAGATTTTATTGGGTTTAATCTGGGTTTTATTGACTCTGTTTTTAATCTTTTATCCATCAAGTCTTTTTCCTTATTTACTTTCGTTCCCTACAAGGAAATATTATTATTATATTCTTGATTTATAAATATGTACAAATTAAATTACGACATATATCACGTATATATCATATATCACATATATATATCTCACCAACATATGGGGTAATATTTATTTACCTAGAGGAACTAAGCATTGAGGTCTTGCAAAAAAATTCCTGGGTTGGATTTTCGGGCAGAATAGAAATGACTGTGCATGTTTCTTTTTCACCTTATGTCTCTAAGTCACCGAACAGTAAATAGGTACCCGGGAGTTAAGCAACTTGTGTGGGAGAGACAGCCTAAAGCGGGTCAATCGTTCGAGCCGGGGTGTAGGGGTGGGGAGGGAGGGGGTGTCCTTGATATACAAGACTAAAGTATATATATATATATATATATATATATATATATATATATATATATATATATATATATAAATATATATTATGTCGTACCCTAGTAGCCAGAACGCACTTCTCAGCCTACTATACAAGGCCCGATTTGCCTAATAAGCCAAGTTTTCATGAATTAATGTTTTTTCGACTACCTAACCTACCCTAACCTAACTTTTTCGGCTACCTATTCCAACCTAACCTATAAAGATAGGTTAGGTTAGGTTAGGTAGGGTTGGTTAGGTTCGGTCATATATCTACGTTAATTTTAACTCCAATAAAAAAAAATTGACCTCATACATAATGAAATGGGTAGCTTTATCATTTCATAAGAAAAAAATTAGAGAAAATATATTAATTCAGGAAAACTTGGCTTATTAGGCAAATCGGGCCTTTCATAGTAGGCCGAGAAGTGCGTTCTGGCTTCTAGGTACGACATATATATATATATATATATATATATATATATATATATATACAGGCTTCCTGGTCCCGATGAGAAGAATTAACTACATCTGTGAAGCTGATTGCACGAGATAATATGTAAACCAAACGATTCATTTTAACCCATAAATATTTCATTTTATTCTGATATGCAAATTATTGAACTATGACCTGAGAATATAGCCAGTTTTCCTCTAATACATTAGTGGAAATAATATATATATATATATATATATATATATATATATATATATATATATATATATATATATATATATATATATATATATATATATATATATATATAAAGACTGAGACTCAAAATTGTGTTCTTTTTTCCATTTTTTTTGGTTCCTATATTTTTTGCCAAAAAACTTTAATAACCGGATAGTCTTGAGAACTTTCTCCTCTGCTTCTTGAGATATTTTATAGTTTTTATAAAATTTTCTGTTGATCCCATATATTCTGAAACTATTTTGTATCCTGTCACAATCGGGCTTTTCTTCCAATGGGACGCGACTGTCATGGTTCCCTGTCACTGAGACGTCACTGTCTGGTCTCCTTGTCACTGGGACGTTGTAGTCTTAAAGGATCTATAGGTTTCGTCAGACGTTCTTCAGTTGGTTTACAAACATAAATCGTCAAAATACGCTGAGTATATTCTTCACTTCTGCTCTTCTACCACTGGACCCCTCTACCACCACCACCACCACTGGACCCTCTACCACCACCACTGGACCCTATACCACCACCACTGGACCCTCTACCACCACCACCACCATTGGACCCTCCACAACCACCACTGGACCCTCTACCACCACCACCACTGGACCCTCCACCTCCACCACCACTGGACCCTCCACCACCACCACTGGACTCTCCACCACCACCACTGGACCCTCCACCACCACCACCACTAGACCCTCCACCACCACCACCACTGGACCCTCCACCACTACCACCACTGGACCCTCCACCACCACCACCACCACCACTGGACTCTCCACCACCACCATTACTGGACCCTCCACCTCCACCACCACCACCACTGGACCCTCCACCACCACCAATGGACCCTCCACCACCACCACCACCACCACCACTGGACCCTCCACCACCACCACCACTGGACCCTCCACCACCACCACCACTGGACTCTCCACCACCACCACCACTGGACCCTCCACCACCACCACCACTGGACCCTCCACCACCACCACCACTGGACCCTCCACCACCACCACCACTGGACTCTCCACCACCACCACCACTGGACCCTCCACCACCACCACCACTGGACCCTCCACCACCACCACCACTGGACCCTCCATCACCACCACCACCACCACCACCACTGGACCCACCACCACCACCACCACCACCACTGGACCCTCCACCACCACCACGACCATTACTGGACCCTCTACCACCACCACTGGACCTTCCATCACCTGGGATGGTGTTATCAAGCCTCGACCACACCTCTCAAATATCCTAATTTTCTATCCACTACGTAGCAGAGGTATATACTGTATATATATTTTCCCCAGGGTATAACGATATATTTCCCCAGGGTATAACGATATATTTTCCCAGGGTATAACGCTTCAAACACATAGCCACTAACAACAATTTCTCACCAGATAGACATATTTTTTAGAGTATATGATATATAATATATATATATATATATATATATATATATTATATATATATATATATATATATATATATATATAACACCAGAAAAATATATACCACCTGGTATAGCAGGCAGTATATATCTCTGACATATATGTTAATCAGACGTATATATATATATATATACACTGCCTGCTCTCTGCCAATCAGAGGTATATACCATCTGATATATGCATTATACTCGTTGCCAAAATCTTAATGGCCTCTTGAGACGAGGCTTACGATGCCGTGAGTGGCTAGTTACGCCTCCCGGTTCGAATCCCCTAACGTAGAGCACGAGGCAATTCGAGGTTTAATGGGGGTGATTAATAGAACCCTGTAATGGGGGTCAGGAGAGTGTAATGGGAGAAGGAGGGGGAGGGGAAGGGGGGGGTTAGTGTAATTGTGTAACGTAATTGGCAATCAGAGAGTAAACTACGAAAGAGGAGATGATTGTTTCAGGGTGTATTGTTCCTGATGAGTGGTGATGCGGTGGGGGGGATGGGGGAAAGGGGGGGGGTGGTACTTGACGTGATGTGAACACGTTCACACCCACGTAAACGCACATGTGTGCGCGCACACACACACACGCGCGCACATACATTCACACACCTGTACTAGTGTAAAGGTCAGGAACCTGTACACCAGTTGAAAGGCGGGACCAAAGAGCTAGAGCTCAGCACAAATAGAGCCAGCAAAAATAGGTGAGTACACACACACACACACACACACACACACACACACACACACACACACACACACACACACACACACACACAGCTATCTAACTCCGTGGTACCTATGTGCAGCTATGCAAGCAGGGATCCATCAGACACTTAAAGTTGGCTTGAAGCATTTGGTTAAGGCTCTACTTAGCATCCTTAGAGGCAAAAGGAAATTAATACATAATGTCTTAACCACAGTTATGTGTATATTCCACGTATGTATGTATTTATGTATGTATGTATGTATGTGAGGAGAGACGATTATGTGGACAAGATGTCATCTATGTGGATATTATGAATAATTTTGTCTCTCTTGCTAGCGTCCTTAGTTCCAGCGACGTTAGTTCCAGCGACGTTAGTTCCAGCGACGTTAGTTCCAGCGACGTTAGTTCCAGCGACGTTAGTCCCAGGGACGTTAGTTCCAGCGACGTTAGTCCCAGGGACGTTAGTCCCAGCGTCGTTAGTCCCAGCGACGTTAGTTCCAGCGACGTTAGTTCCAGCGACGTTAGTTCCAGCGACGTTAGTCCCAGGGATGTTAGTCCCAGCGTCGTTTAGTTCCAGCGTCGTTCTGTCTAAACGTTTCTTGGTCGCTCATCCGTGGTAGCGGTTGGGGAGGGCCAGCCTGGTAGTAAGCCTCTGCGGAACCATTTGAAGCTTCCTTGTTCACTATTTTATGTTCGGGACGCCACTTATAGGAGGCTGAATGGTCTGTATAATGAAGTGGTTGGTGTACGGTATGATGAGGGCTTCCTTAACTTGGCGTGTGTGTGTGTGTGTGTGTGTGTGTGTGTGTGTGTGTGTGTGTGTGTGTGTGTGTGTGTGTTAGAGAGAAAGACACTGGTTCTTGACATGTTCTAGCTTCTTAAGTGCCGAAAATTCCAATTCTCTTATTAGGGAAGATAGCGTAGAATCTTGATACAGTATTAAGACTTAATGGTAGACTGAGAGAGACAGAGAGAGACAGAGACAGGGAGACAGACAGAGACAGGGAGACAGAGAGAGACAGAGAGACAGAGACACACAGACACCAGGTTGTCTAAGGTACCCGCAGACATCCGCCATAACTCTAAGTAGCAGTTATTGAAAATATGGTTTTATAATATATTCATGTTTCGACTAATTATATTGAGTTCATTGTTAATAATATTCATAATGTATGTAGACATTCTCTGAACACATCAACGAGGCAGCAGAGCATCCTTAAAGTGATGCTGCTGCCATCCTTGAAGTGATGCTGCCATCCTTAAAGTGATGCTGCTGCCATCCTTGAAGTGATGTTGCTGCCATCTTTGTCAATTGTACTAAATATTATAATGTTTGATAATACTAGACGATGAGTCACAATCACGTGACTGATGATGTGATGACCAAAACACACATCAGAAGGTGGAGAGACGACCACGACGATGACGACGACATTTCGGTCGTCGACGTTTCGGACAACCATTATCAAGTCGAAAAATCGTCTGAGTCTGGCAGCATCCTTGCGGAAAAAAAAGAGATGATTCTATGTTTGTCGTTCAGAAGGGATTGACTAGTAAAATAAACACAATCAATTCTTCATCCATTTCCAAATTCCTTACTATTTGTTAAAAATATTAAGTGTCGTACAGAAAATAATTACTGAGAAGATAAATCTATCATTTTTTTGAGGATAGATAATGTTAATATTGAAATTACCGTTACTATCCCGTTTTTTTTAACATTTTGGGGGATGGATATATGTCTATATTTTATACTTCTATAAAATATTTTTGTAGTTATTAAATGCCTATAAATATTCAACTCGTGTTGGTTATTAAACACAATTAAGTGTTTAATTGTCAGTCAGTCTCCGTGGTGTAGTGGTAAGACACTCGCCTGGCGTTCCGCGAGCGCTATGTCATGGGTTCGTATCCTGGCCGGGGAGGATTTACTGGGCGCAATTCCTTAACTGTAGCCTCTGTTTAACGCAACAGTAAAATGTGTACTTGGATGAAAAAACGATTCTTCGCGGCAGGGGATCGTATTCCAGGGACCTGCCCGAAACGCTACGCGTACTAGTGGCTGTACAAGAATGTAACAACTCTTGTATATATCTCAAAAAAAAAAAAATTGTTTTCCTCAGTTTCCCTTGTGCATTCTCTTTAAAATACTCGAAATAAAATTATCCAAGACTCACGTTAACTTAAATCAAATTTGCACAGCCAATTTTTTCCCATTTAATACATTATGGTCGTGAGCAAATGATGCATTACTTAAGCTTTAAATGAACCAAATTTAAGTAAAGTATTCCCCTAAATGTCAGATCTAACAACAGATATTACATGTAATACAGAATATTTACATCTAACAACGGGTATTACAGACATAGGGAATATGAACATCTGCTCTTGCCTTTAAAGTTTTGTAAATTTATGTATTTTTCTATTTCAAGGTAAGATAATTATCAAGATAAAGTGCTGAGTCTTTACGACTTGATAATGATTCAGAAAAGACCGAAATTATGATTCAGAACAGACCGAAACGTCGGCAATTCTTCAATTACGAATATTATGAGTTAAGTGTCTGGTTAATGCTTGTTATACTTAGCTAACTACTTAAGAAGAGCTTAAGGCAGCTTAAACTCGAAGCTGCAATGAAGCTAATCCATGAACCAGCCAGTGGGAAATCCTCCTGACATGCATATATATATTTAATTGTAAACAATTTTTCTGAAATTGTTTATAATCTACAACAGAATGTAGGTGTGACTATTTCTTGTGATTAGTTGGCTTTAATATAGCTATACAAACATAGGAATAACCTAATCAATAACACAGGGTGTATTAGGATGGCATGTCTTACAAACACAGGCTGTATTAATCTTGTATATCTTACTCTGAAAATGCTGGGGATGAAATACTGGCTTCACTACACAGTGAAGCCAACGTGTACATGTACGACAAGGTGTAGGTGACGTGAGCTTACTTTATGACCGTGAACTGAAGGATGAAACTAACTTTAAATATATATACACATCCCAATACCGCTCTGTTTACACAATTCGTACATGCGTTTACACGTAAATGAAAGCCGCTAATATACATGTTAGGGGAGCAGAGCGTTAGCTGCTGTTATGAGAGAGATATGTGAAGTCAAGGCGCAGTAAGCAAGCTGTTGTTATGAGCAGGAGATGTCTCATAGTGACATCTCTTGCTGTTCAGCACTGCGTGTTGAACAGCAGTACTCTGCTACTGCAGGCAGTGTGTGTGTGTGTGTGTGTGTGTGTGTGTGTGTGTGTGTGTGTGTGTGTGTGTGTGTGTTCGTGTATTGAAAGTTTACAAGTCAGTCACCAGACAGAGAAACAGCCGCCGTCCCTCACCGATCACCCGCCGCCAAACACCGAACACCCCCGCCCGCCAAACACCGAACACACCCGCCCGCCAAACACCGAACACACCCGCCCGCCAAACACCGAACACCCCCGCCCGCCAAACACCGAACACCCCCGCCCGCCAAACACCGAACACCCCCGCCCGCCAAACACCGAACAGCCGCCGTTGTAGCGCGCGTGTTAAGGGGCCCGCAGGAATGGCTTGTAAGTCTGTCAATTTAAGCACCTAGCTGTGGAGCTGGCACGGAATATCAATACTCCTTGCACATGCAACCCTGCAGCCGCTCTCCTCTCAGCTCAGCTCTCCTCTGCTACAGGCCCAGATACCCGCTCATTACCACTCCGCTCTATCAGCCCTTGTCGTTACGTTGCCTCGTCACCTCTCCGTTATCAAACCCCGCGATAGTTAATAGTTTTTAGTATGAGGAGTGTTGATTTATCTCTCGTGCATGACGGAGCACTAATGCACCAGGTTCTCTGGGTATTGCGCAAAATGTTTGCGAAGAGAATTTATGCTTCATTTGTGTTGATGTGTTGTTATTGTATGTGTGTGTGTCTTGGATGATATGGATGTTTGTGTTGGAAGCTTCTGGGTGACTGTTTTTACCCGGGGAGAGAGACATGGATTGCCGAAGTGATGCTTATTCGGTATTATTCAGGTATCACGGTACTGTGTCCTCGTTTCTGGTGTTGGCTGTTGGTCACGGTACTGTGTCCCCCATGTCTAGTGTTGACTGTTGGTCACGGTAGTAGTAGGCATCCATCAGTCTCAGGAGACTATGGATGCCTAGAATAGGGTCACGGTACTGTGCCTCTATTCTACAAAGAGTGTCAAAGAGTGTAGAATAGAGAGCCTCTATTCTACAAAGAGGTTGCTGACACTCTTGTCAGCAACCTGACAAGAGCAAAGCCGCTGTATTTTCATCAAAGGACACTTTGCTGAAAATACAGCGGCGCCTGAAGCCTTATTGCCACCACTTTTCTTGGTCAGCTAAACGAGCCTGAAAGAGGAACAAGAGCACATTGCTCAAGATTTACGGCGGAGCCGTAAAAATATTTATTTCCATTATTTTCTCCTAATTGGGCGATAAATAATTCGGACTGTCAATTTACCTACAAATACGGCACAGAGTTTGGGAGCCTGTGACGGGTCCTCAGAGACGTTGACGCAGTTATGAATGTAATTCTGTGTTCGTGTACTGTGACAAATAATTTTGATAGACGTCTCGTCGACATGTTTGGGGTAATATTATGACGCTAAACCACAGAAGCGATCTATGGTGAGTAATGAAAGAGAGAAAAAGGGAGAGAGAGGAAGAGAGAGAGAGACTTTCAACGGTGTGAAAATGTAATTTATCTGTCCTGTCAGGTGGTTGGTTGGTTGATTTAATAGCACCATGGCTTTGAAGGATCCTGTGTGTGTGTCTGTAGCCTGTATTTTCCCGCCATTCCGTGAGGCGTTTATACCCTCTCACCGACAGCGGTTTGATGCGCAGAGTTATGATTACATCTGCTCCGTCGGCTACTCAAATTGAGCATTTGTAGCTATAACAATTGACAGGTGCGCCTCGTCTGAACTAACCCCTTCCAACCGAGAATTAAAAAGCCGGATATTTTTTGTGTGTGTTTTTTCACGTTAACGGGAAGAGTGAATCTGATGTAATAGGGTGAAAATTGCTCCCGTTATCTGCGACCAGCACCTAATCTAACTCTATAAACAGAATTACTTGAGAGAATAAAGACATTCATATCTGCTAACGAAGGTAAATGAGGGAGGGTTTCTGGCGCATATTACTCACAATGATTTAGGGCCATGGTCTTCCATCTTATATTACGCGAGCCATGAAAACCCTTAAGTAGGAGATCCAGAGGGCTTTAGAACAGGCCTTACCTGGCGCTCAGACGTGCATTACATCCTACTTGTGTGCAAGGTATGCTCAAGCAGCACCTTGAGGTTGATAACAAACGTGGAGGTGTTTTATCCAGCAAAAACTAAACGTAAACGAGCAGGAGAAGGGACACAGGCGCCTTCGTAGTTACAATCGGACGTATAATCATACGTTCAACCGGATGTACAGATGTATAATTGGACGTACAATTAGACGTACAATAGTGCTACATAACCTTCCCGGGGTTGGTGCCTTCTTTTGATAATTACTTTCTAGACGTACAATAGGACGTACAATCGAACGAATAGGTGTACAGTTGGACGTGCACAAGCTTGCTCGCTCACGTCCACCTAGCCTGTTTCCCTGTTGCGTAAGTGCGTACGCTCACGCGCAGATATATCTAATTCTAATATATTCTAATTCATATATTCTAATTCATATATTCTAATTCTAATATGTTCTAATATATTCTAATTCTAATATGTTCTAATATATTCTAATTCTAATATGTTCTAATTCTAATTGATCGTTCACATGTTGGTTAGTTTTGTTACTTAAATGAAAGCATTTTATCTGCAACATTTCTTATAAAATCTATAAAAAATAATCCAAGATAGTATTTATTTACTTTTGAATTACCAAATTTGGATTTCATTTATCTTTTGTAGATGATAGAACTCCAATATTTAATGGACCTGGGTTGCTTATCCTAAATCATTTAATAAATTATTATTATTTAAATGTTAACAAATATTGTCTGTAATACATGTCTTAATTGTGTAAGTTACTTGATATGATACCTGGTTGATACCTGGTTGATGGGGTTCTGGGAGTTCGTCTACTCCCCAAGCCCGGCCCGAGGCCAGGCTCGACTTGTGAGAGTTTGGTCCACCAGGCTGTTGCTTGGAGCGGCCCGCAGGCCCACATACCCACCACAGCCCGGTTGGTCCGGCACTCCTTGGAGGAATAAAGATTAATTTAGAGTATAGAGATTATAGAGATTAATTTTCAATTTTTTTTTAACCAAATACTTTTGCATACAAATACTGAGTGATTTGGAGGGAATCTGTAAATTCAAAATTTTCCTTGATATAATTTCAGTTTTTCCTTTGTTATAATATCAAATTTTCCTCTGTTATAATACCCAGTCCCTATAAAGTTTTTCCTCTTTATAAAACTTAATATTATGGGTAGCAGTAGTTATATTCGTAATATAACTACTATCATATTACATTATATGTTATATTCGTAAAGAACTACGTAATATTCTTAAGAGCTTTATAGTCGTTTTTCTCCTCATAATTATCTCACCCATATTCTTACCTATACATTATGTTTCAATTCATTTTCCATCATACAATACACTACATTAGATCTGACGAACCAGCCAAGTGGTCATCCACGACTCACAGGTCTTGTCGGTTCTATAGACCTTTTGACGCTAATAGATTGACGTTAATTGATTCGGTTCTTCCGCGAGGGCCGATTCCCGCGAGATTCGGGACAAGCGCTCGCAATTCCGGGGGAACAATAATGGGTCGATACCGCATATATAAGGATACTGCGCCCAGAATCTAATAGCAACGCCATTTCGACGTCGATTCAACTTCACCGAAACAACGCCCTAGTTTCCACAGGGGTATATCAACAGTGTTTTGATGGAACCTCTTCTCAGGGTTATGGAGATGTCGACCAGGAAGGTCGTCGAGGCCCTGATTGATGATGATGATGTCCATTCGGAGGGTCGACTTTGATGCAAGGGCTAATTCGCTGGGTTAATATAATTCTGAATTAGGATGATATCGACCAGCGAATTAGAGCTCGAGTCATACCGTACTGCGGCTCTGTTTTGTGTGTCTACGCTAATCTAAGTCTCAGCTTGGACGAGCTGGTGTATCAGATCTTGGCCATACTTGACAGTGGAAGATTTGTTTCTCAAAGGTCTGTAAATGTTATAATTTGGAAGTAATTTTTCGCAGTTTTTCTTTGCCTTGCCACTTTCGTGTTTTTCAATCGTGAGGCAAAAATCACACACTCACACACACACACACACACACACACACACACACACACCACACACACACACACACACACACCACACACACACACACATCACACACACACAAGCACAATACAACATGTAAACATCCCCACTAACAGATATCATAACACATAACATGCAAAGCATAATAGAGAGTGAAGTCTGATAGTTTTGTTTAACGTCGTGTAGTTAGTTATGTGTTCACAAGGACGCAATTTATAATGTCACAATTATTTTCTTCTCAAACAATAAAAAGCAAATTACATGTCTGGGATCTAACAAGCCTTTATGCTGACAATGATGACGTGAATAATGTGTATAATTAGACAAATTTTAAGAAACATTCTCGTTGATTTGATGACCATTATATCGCGAGCTGGATATAATGGCTTCTATTAAATTTGTGGGTTGCGTGTGGTGTGTGTGTGTGTATATATGTGTGTGTGTGTGTGTGTGTGTGTGTGTGTGTGTGTGTGTGTGTGTGTGTGTGTGTGTGTGTGTGTGTGTGTGTGTGTGTGTATATGTATGTGTGTGTGTGGTGTGTGTATATGTGTGTGTATATATGTATGTGTGTGTGTGTGTGTGTATATGTGTGTGTGTGTGTGTGTGTGTGTGTGTGTGTGTGTGTGTGTGTGTGTGTGTGTGTGTGTGTATGTATATATGTGTGTGTGTGTGTGTGTGTGTGTGGGTGTGTGTGTGTGTGTGTATATGTGTGTGTGTGTGTGTGTGTGTGTGTGTGTGTATGTGTGTGTGTGGTGTGTGTGTGTGTGTGTGTGTGTGTGTGTGTGTGTGTGGGTGTGTGGGATGGTGTATATGTGTGTGTGTGTGTGTTGTGTGTGTGTGGTGTGTGTGTGTGTGTGTGTGTGTGTGTGTATATGTATGTGTGTGTGTGTGTGTGTATATGTGTGTGTATATATGTATGTGTTGTGTGTGTGTGTATATGTGTGTGTAATATGTGTATGTGTGTGTGTGTATATGTGGTGTGTATATGTGTGTGTGTGTGTGTGTGTGGTGTGTGTGTGTATGTATATATGTGTGTGTGTGTGGTGTGTGTGTGTGTGTGTGTGTGTGTGGTGTGTGTGTGTGTGTGTGTGGTGGTGCTGTGGTGGTGGTGTGTGTGTGTGTGTGTGTGTATATGTGTATAATGTGTATGTGTGTATGTGGTATGTGTGTGTGTGTGGGTGTTGTGTGTATATATGTATATGTGTGTGGTGTGTGTGTGTATATGTGTGTGTATATGTGTATGTGTGTATGTGTGTGTGTTATATGTGTATTCGAGTGTTCACACGATCCTATGAACTTCAGATTTAGTTTAAATTTTCAAACAAATTCTAAAACACACGACAATTTAAATTAATCAAAACAAAAACACAAAAAATACATTATCTATAAAGTTAATTACGTATTTTATAGTGATGTTAATATCTGCATGATAATTTAACCACTTCCTGGTTTTCAATATCATCAGTTGCGTGTGAGGATTATTAGACCATTCCGCTCTTGACGCTCATTGGTCCTCCAGATAAGCAATTAAATTTTGATTGGCTGCTCGCAAGAGACTCGCCTCTCCTCTGTGTGTGTGTGTGCTCTGACACGCTACACCCGGTAAGGGAGCGGATAATCATTTTCCCAAGTGCTGATAATCTATACTCTAGACACCCCAGGTGCTGATAATTTGCACTCTAGACACCCCAGGTGCTGATAATTTATACTCTAGATACCCCAGGTGCTGATAATTTATTCTCTAGACACCCAAGGTGCTGATAATTTACACTCTAGACACCCCAGGTGATGATAATTTACACTCTAGACACCCCAGGTGCTGATAATTTACACTCTAGACACCCCAGGTGCTGATAATTTACACTCTAGAGTCTAGACACCCCAGGTGCTGATAATTTATATTCTAGACACTCCAGGTGCTGGTAATTTACACCATAGACACCCCAAGTGCTGATTATGTACACCCTAGACACCCCAAGTGATGATTATGTACACCCTAGATCCTATTATGTAAAATGTAATAGGATAATGTGAATAAACAAGGCATTCTCAGTATCGTGAGGAGTCTATGTGTAAATCTTGAAGAGGGGAATCGAACCAGCGTCCTGGGTGCTCCAAGACGCACGCCTGAAACCATGGCTCAGTCCTCTGTCCTCACTCTGCTTAAAAATAATCTACGTCGCTAACCATGTCACCCAAAATCCACGAAGAATTTCTGTTTCTTGGAAAGAACTTATATTCGTTCGACAACAAATATCAGACAATATAGCTAATTATATACACACACAGTTAAATTATTATTACAGATATTAAGCGCTAGTGTTCGATTGACTGTGGCAGTGTTAATGATGTAGTCATACACGCTATATATATATATATATATATATATATATATATATATATATATATATATATATATATATATATATATATATATATATATATATATATATGTCGTACCTAGTAGCCAGAACTCACTTATCAGCCAACTATGCAAGGCCCGATTTGCCTAATAAGCCAAGTTTTCCCGAATTAATATATTTTCTCTAATTTTTATCTTATGAAATGATAAAGCTACCCATTTCATTATGTATGAGGTCAATTGTTTTTATTGGAGATAAAAATTAACGTAGATATATGACCGAACCTAACCAACCCTACCTAACCTAACCTAACCTATCTTTATAGGTTAGATTAGGTTAGGTAGCCGAAAAGTTAGGTTAGGTTAGGTTAGGTAGGTTAGGTTGTCGAAAAACAATTAATTCATGAAAACTTGGCTTATTAGGCAAATTGGGCCTTGCATAGTAGGCTGAGAAGTGCGTTCTGGCTACTAGGTACGACATATATATATATATATATATATATATATATATATATATATATATATAGTATATATATATATATATATATATATATATATATATATATATATATATATATATAACATAGGAAGGGAGTACCACCTCTAGCTGGAAGAAGGGGGACCCATAGCCTCGGAGGAAACCACGCATAACGCATTAGAGGGAATGTTTAGATCCCCTCCAATACAGTTTCTGTGTGCTTTTCTCCTACCACCCCCCTTCCTTGAATATTTTTTGTGCTTTATTATGCATTTGATGGTTACAAGATATACATGGGTTGATACAAAAAATAATAATGCAAAAAGGTGCTTAAAGGTTATGGATCTCTTGAAGAACACAACAATGGGAAAACATTGATGAATGTCACAGACGGGTTCGATCATTGTTGCAAGTCAAACACTTCTTCGAATTCCTCTGAAGTTGGACTAGTGCCCAAGACGCAACAGGCATTTCCCCTCTGAATCGCAACACTGAGGCGGCTGGAACAAGAAACTTTTTGCTCTCTGGTCTTTTGTAGCGCTGATCATATATATATATATATATATATATATATAATATATATATATATATATATATATATATATATATATATATATATATATATATATATATATATATATATATAGTTTTCAGAATATCTGAAATATAGGAAATTTGACTCCGGAGCGTCGATTTTGAGCCGAATTCTGGCTCTCTGCACCTATTTGCAGTTTCTAATTACGAATTTTTATACCGAAAAATATGCCAATTACTGAAAACAGGGATGGGTCCAATATTGCCCAAACCCCCCTGCAGTTTTCAAAATATCTAAAATATCGATAATTTGACTCCAGAGCGTCATTTTTGAGCCGAATTCTGGCTCTCTGCACCTATTTGCAGTTTCATATTACGAATTTTTATACCGAAAACATGCCAATTACTGAAAATGGCGATGGGATATATTTTTGCTCAAACCCCCCTGCAGTTTTCAAAATATCTTAAATATGTGAAATTTGACCCCAGAGCGTTGTTTTTGAGCCAAATTCTGGCTCTCTGCACCTATTTGCAGTTTCAAATTACGATTTGTATACCGAAAATATGCCAATTACTTAAAACAGCGATGGGTCATAATTTGCCCAAACCCCCCTGCAGTTACGTACCTTTTACCTTACACAGACAGTCATCCATATTTTATAGATATAGAAGATAGACATTGATTAAATCAAGTAATAAAAACTTGACCAGCGGACGAAGACAAAGATTGGGTACATACAGCCCGCCGCCTGCAAAGAATCCGAGCCCTGGCGAAATCGTCATTTTTCACAAAACTCAAAATCAAAACCAGCCATAGAATCGTTTTTGAAAATGGTACCATTGTGTTTACCACAGCAATTTACATTTCTTTCTATAAAGGCTTTCTTTGCTAATTTTCAATATCAAGGCCCAAACACCCATATTTACCGAGATACAGCCATCTCAAATATCAGATATATCATCGTGTTTCCTCAACAAATTATTAGGGAAAATGAGTTGAAAAACATGTAATAATAATTATAAACAGCTAATTCAAAAATGGGTAATGAAAATAAAGTAATTTCTATATTATTCCTTTGCTTAGAGATTATTTTGAATGGTAAATTTATGGCCATTTGTATGGTACTTATAATGGCATATGTATTGCACTTATAATGCCAAATGTATGGTACTTATAATAGCATATGTATGATAATTATATGGTTTATGTATGGTACATATAATAGCATATGTATGGTACTAATAAAGATAAAAGTTCGGTACTTTTAAACATATACGTATGGTACTTATATGGGTATATGTATGGTACTGATATGGGTATATATATGGTACTTAAATTGACATATGTATGGCACTTATGTAAGGTACATTTAAAGATATGTATGGTACTTATAAAGACATATGTCTGATATTTATAACGGCATATCAATGGTACTTATAAAGGCATATGTATGATACTTATAAATGCATATGTATGGTACTTAAAACGGCACATGGATTATACTTATATGGGCATATATATGGCATTTACACGAGCATATGTATGGTACCTATAAGGCCATGTAAAAGGTACATATATTGGCATGTGTATGGTACTTATATGGGCATGTGTATGGTACTTATATGGTCCTCCTAATGTTTCCTAACGTCAAGAAAACGGAAAATTGTAAGTGTCCTATCCTAACCTACCAGAGGACCAAACTCAGAAAACGGGACAGTACGTCACTTTGTCGAGGAGCTTAAAATTTTCTGCCACACAGCCGTTTGCCAGGAAAGAATCGCAGCCCGGGCGAAATCGTCATTTTTCTCAAAACTCAAAATCAAAACCAGCCATAGAATCGTTTTGAAAATGGTACCATTGTGTTTACCACAGCAATTTACATTTCTTTCTGTAAAGGCTTTCTTTGCTAATTTTCAATATCAAGGCCCAAACACCCATATTTACCGAGATACAGCCATCTCAATATCAGATATATCATCGTGTTTTCTCAACAAATTATTAGGGAAAATGAGTTGAAAAACATGTAATAATAATTATAAACAGCTAATTAAAAAATGGGTAATGAAAAATAAAGTAATTTCTATATTATTCCTTTGCTTAGAGATTATTTTGAATGGTAAATTTATGGCCATTTGTATGGTACTTATAATGGCATATGTATTTGCACTTATAATGCCAAATGTATGGTACTTATAATAGCATATGTATGACAATTATTTGGTTTATGTATGGTACATATAATAGCATATGTATGGTACTAATAAAGATAAAAGTTCGGTACTTTTAAACATATACGTATGGTACTTATATGGGTATATGTATGGTACTTATATGGGTATATATATGGTACTTAAATTGACATATGTATGGCACATAAGAACATATGTATTGTTCTTATAAGGGCATAAGTATGGTACCTTTTCGGGCATATGTATGTTACTTATAAGAGCTTTTGTATGGTACCATCAATGGGCATATGTATAGTTCTTATATGGGCATATGTATGACACTTATATGGGATTGAGTATGGTACCTTTATGGGTATGTGTTTGGTACTTATGTACTTACGTACCTCTATGGTACTTACGTACCTTTTACCTTACACAGACAGTCATCCTTATTTTTGACCAGCAGACGAAGACAAAAGATTGGGTACATACAGCCCGCCGCCTGCAAAGAATCCGAGCCCTGGCGAAATCGTCATTTTTCACAAAACTCAAAATCAAAACCAGCCATAGAATCGTTTTGAAAATGGTACCATTGTGTTTACCACAGCAATTTACCTTTCTTTCTGTAAAGTCTTTCTTTGCTAATTTTAAATATTAACGCCTATACAGCCATATTACTGGGATACAGCCACCTCAAATATCAAACCTATCATCGTGTTTTCTCAACAAATTACTAAGGAAAATGAGTTCTAAAAAATGTAATAATAATCAAAATGAGCTAAATAATAAATGGATAATCAAAATAACATTATATCAATATTCCTCATGTATTTAGAGACTACTATGCATGGTGCGTATATGGGCATATGTATGCTACTTATAAAGGCATTTGTATGGTACCTATATTGGCATATGAATGGTACTTATATGGGCATTTATGGTACTTATAAGGGCACATGTATGGTAGTTGATAAGGGTATATGTATGATACTTATAAGAACATATGTATTGTTCTTATAAGGGCATAAGTATGGTACCTTTTCGGGCATATGTATGTTACTTATAAGAGCTTTTATATGGTACCTCAATGGGCATATGTATTGTTCTTATATGGGCATATGTATGACACTTATATGGGACTTGAGTATGGTACCTTTATGGGTATGTGTTTGGTACTTATGTACTTACGTAGCTCTATGTTTCTAGGCTGGGATTTATTTCTTATTTATTTATTTATTATTTATATACAAGAAGGTACATTGGGTTTGTGAGAAGTACATAGTATAGTATTTACAATCTTGTAAAGCCACTAGTACGCGCAGCGTTTCGGGCAGAAACCGGAAAATTTCTCGAAAAGTTAGCAATAAAATACGTTTTCTAGTTATTTTTAAAATTAAGTCCAGGGATTCTGTCTAACGAAGCTGCAAGCTAAAACAACGTTATGCTATAATGTTCATCTGTAGCTTGACCCTTAAATACTCGTTTATTAAACAAATTTATTGTTAGAGTTCATTAGGAATAAACTTTGTTGAAGGCAGAGTTTCCAGCAAATACCTTCCTGTGATTGGCTGTTGCGGGGAATGCCAACGCTTATATGAATAAAATGCCAAAATAAGAAATACGTCCTTTTGCTCAACAACCTTGGTGTTGTTGTACAAAAGAACAACAATTTCTGTTTTATACAAGACAGACATTTCCATCTAACTGAATAATGTAGAATAATAAGAGGACGGAGGCATTGTATCGCCGATATTATTTGCGTGAGGCAACCCCCACTGATGACGTCACAAGTTAGGTAGCCAGCCCATGTTTCTGTAACACTCGTTACATCCTGCAGTATTTAATTATCACTATATTTATACTTTTAAATACTTAACATTTCACTTTTTAGGTAGATTAAAGTTGAAGCAGAATGTCATAAGCATGGATGGTGTGCTGAATAAAGATGATTTATTAAGTGGATGGAGCCTTTAGCTAATCCCTTTCTGCCTGTGGGCGGAGCTTGGAACCTCCTACCCGAGCACAACAACCCACCTTATGGGTTGCTGTTTGGCTATTTATAGTGCATTGGAAAAAAACAAGATGGCGTTAGTTGTATTTTGTGGGGTAATTTGTTATAAGTGTAATTGATGTCAACAGATGGCGTAAGCTGTATCTTATGGCCACTGTTGACCAGTCAGTTGATAGTGTTCTCTTCTGCCGACAGATGGCATCTGCTGTATTATTTTTACTTCCGAATTCCCTTTTAAACACTGATCTACAAATCCCTTGGCTTGTATAAGGTTTTATACAATTTATGATAAGTATTAGATAACTGGAGTTTCGCAATGACTTTTATCCCTTACGTACCTCTATGGTACTTACGTACCTTTTACCTTACACAGACAGTCATCCGTATTTTATAGATATAGAAGATAGACAATGATTAAATCAAGTAATAAAAACTTGACCAGTGGACGAAGACAAAGATTGGGTACATACAGCCCGCCGCCTGCAAAGAATCCGAGCCCTGGCGAAATCGTCATTTTTCACAAAACTCAAAATCAAAACCAGCCATAGAATCGTTTTGAAAATGGTACCATTGTGTTTACCACAGCAATTTACATTTCTTTCTATAAAGGCTTTCTTTGCTAATTTTCAATATCAAGGCCCAAACACCCATATTTACCGAGATACAGCCATCTCAAATATCAGATATATCATCGTGTTTCCTCAACAAATTATTAGGGAAAATGAGTTGAAAAACATGTAATAATAATTATAAACAGCTAATTCAAAAATGGGTAATGAAAATAAAGTAATTTCTATATTATTCCTTTGCTTAGAGATTATTTTGAATGGTAAATTTATGGCCATTTGTATGGTACTTATAATGGCATATGTATTGCACTTATAATGCCAAATGTATGGTACTTATAATAGCATATGTATGATAATTATATGGTTTATGTATGGTACATATAATAGCATATGTATGGTACTAATAAAGATAAAAGTTCGGTACTTTTAAACATATACGTATGGTACTTATATGGGTATATGTATGGTACTGATATGGGTATATATTGGTACTTAAATTGACATATGTATGGCACTTATGTAAGGTACATTTAAAGATATGTATGGTACTTATAAAGACATATGTCTGATATTTATAACGGCATATCATTGGTACTTATAAAGGCATATGTATGATACTTATAAATGCATATGTATGGTACTTAAAACGGCACATGGATTATACTTATATGGGCATATATATGGCATTTACACGAGCATATGTATGGTACCTATAAGGCCATGTAAAAGGTACATATATTGGCATGTGTATGGTACTTATATGGGCATGTGTATGGTACTTATATGGTCCTCCTAATGTTTCCTAACGTCAAGAAAACGGAAAATTGTAAGTGTCCTATCCTAACCTACCAGAGGACCAAACTCAGAAAACGGGACAGTACGTCACTTTGTCGAGGAGCTTAAATTTTCTGCCACACAGCCGTTTGCCAGGAAAGAATCGCAGCCCGGGCGAAATCGTCATTTTTCTCAAAACTCAAAATCAAAACCAGCCATAGAATCGTTTTGAAAATGGTACCATTGTGTTTACCACAGCAATTTACATTTCTTTCTGTAAAGGCTTTCTTTGCTAATTTTCAATATCAAGGCCCAAACACCCATATTTACCGAGATACAGCCATCTCAAATATCAGATATATCATCGTGTTTTCTCAACAAATTATTAGGGAAAATGAGTTGAAAAACATGTAATAATAATTATAAACAGCTAATTAAAAAATGGGTAATGAAAATAAAGTAATTTCTATATTATTCCTTTGCTTAGAGATTATTTTGAATGGTAAATTTATGGCCATTTGTATGGTACTTATAATGGCATATGTATTGCACTTATAATGCCAAATGTATGGTACTTATAATAGCATATGTATGACAATTATTTGGTTTATGTATGGTACATATAATAGCATATGTATGGTACTAATAAAGATAAAAGTTCGGTACTTTTAAACATATACGTATGGTACTTATATGGGTATATGTATGGTACTTATATGGGTATATATATGGTACTTAAATTGACATATGTATGGCACATAAGAACATATGTATTGTTCTTATAAGGGCATAAGTATGGTACCTTTTCGGGCATATGTATGTTACTTATAAGAGCTTTTGTATGGTACCTCAATGGGCATATGTATAGTTCTTATATGGGCATATGTATGACACTTATATGGGATTGAGTATGGTACCTTTATGGGTATGTGTTTGGTACTTATGTACTTACGTACCTCTATGGTACTTACGTACCTTTTACCTTACACAGACAGTCATCCTTATTTTGACCAGCAGACGAAGACAAAGATTGGGTACATACAGCCCGCCGCCTGCAAAGAATCCGAGCCCTGGCGAAAGCGTCATTTTTCACAAAACTCAAAATCAAAACCAGCCATAGAATCGTTTTGAAAATGGTACCATTGTGTTTACCACAGCAATTTACCTTTCTTTCTGTAAAGTCTTTCTTTGCTAATTTTAAATATTAACGCCTATACAGCCATATTTACTGGGATACAGCCACCTCAAATATCAAACCTATCATCGTGTTTTCTCAACAAATTACTAAGGAAAATGAGTTCTAAAAAATGTAATAATAATCAAAATGAGCTAAATAATAAATGGATAATCAAAATAACATTATATCAATATTCCTCATGTATTTAGAGACTACTATGCATGGTGCGTATATGGGCATATGTATGCTACTTATAAAGGCATTTGTATGGTACCTATATTGGCATATGAATGGTACTTATATGGGCATTTATGGTACTTATAAGGGCACATGTATGGTAGTTATAAGGGTATATGTATGATACTTATAAGAACATATGTATTGTTCTTATAAGGGCATAAGTATGGTACCTTTTCGGGCATATGTATGTTACTTATAAGAGCTTTTATATGGTACCTCAATGGGCATATGTATTGTTCTTATATGGGCATATGTATGACACTTATATGGGATTGAGTATGGTACCTTTATGGGTATGTGTTTGGTACTTATGTACTTACGTAGCTCTATGTTTCTAGGCTGGGATTTATTTCTTATTTATTTATTTATTTATATACAAGAAGGTACATTGGGTTTGTGAGAGTACATAGTATAGTATTTACAATCTTGCAAAGTCACTAGTACGCGCAGCGTTTCGGGCAGAAACGGAAAATTTCTCGAAAAGTTAGCAATAAAATACGTTTTCTAGTTATTTTTAAAATTAAGTCCAGGGATTCTGTCTAACGAAGCAGCAAGCTAAAACACCGTTATCCTATAATGTTCATCTGTAGCTTGACCCTAAATACTCGTTTATTAAACAAATTTATTGTTAGAGTTCATTAGGAATAAACTTTGTTGAAGGCAGAGTTTCCAGCAAATACCTTCCTGTGATTGGCTGTTGCGGGGAATGCCAACGCTTATATGAATAAAATCCAAAATAAGAAATACGTCCTTTTGCTCAACAACCTTGGTGTTGTTGTACAAAAGAACAACAATGTCTGTTTTATACAAGACAAATTTCCTTCTAACTGAATAATGTAGACTAATAAGAGGACGGAGCCATTGTATCCCCGATATTATTTGTGTGAGGCAACTCCCACTGATGACGTCACAAGTCAGGTAGCCAGCCCATGTTTCTGTAACACTCGTTACATCGTACAGTATTTAATTATCACTATATTAATACTTTTAAATACTTAACATTTCACTTTTTAGGTAGATTAAAGTTGAAGCAGAATGTCATAAGCAACGATGGTGTGCTGAATAAAGATGATTTATTAAGTGGATGGAGCCTTTAGCTGATCCCTTCCTGTGATTGGCTGTTGTCTGAATGTCAACAAAGAATATCTACCAATGATATGCCATTTATTATGCACCCCATACCATCTGTGGGCGGAGCTTGGAACCTCCTACCCGAGCACAACAACCCACCTTTTGGGTTGCTGTTTGGCTATTTATAGTGCGTTGGAAAAAAACGAGATGGCGTTAGTTGTATTTTGTGGGGTAATTTGTTATAAGTGTAATTTGATGTCAACAGATGGCGCAAGCTGTACCTTATAGCCACTGTTGACCAGCCAGTTGATAGTGTTCTCTTCTGCCGACAGATGGCATCAGCTGTATTATTTTTACTTCCGAATTCCCTTTTAAACACTGATCTACAAATCCCTTGGCTTGTATAAGGTTTTATACAATTTATGATAAGTATTAGATAACTGGAGTTTCGCAATGACTTTTATCCCTTACGTACCTCTATGGTACTTACGTACCTTTTACCTTACACAGACAGTCATCCGTATTTTATAGATATAGAAGATAGACAATGATTAAATCAAGTAATAAAAACTTGACCAGTGGACGAAGACAAAGATTGGGTACATACAGCCCGCCGCCTGCAAAGAATCCGAGCCCTGGCGAAATCGTCATTTTTCACAAAACTCAAAATCAAAACCAGCCATAGAATCGTTTTGAAAATGGTACCATTGTGTTTACCACAGCAATTTACATTTCTTTCTATAAAGGCTTTCTTTGCTAATTTTCAATATCAAGGCCCAAACACCCATATTTACCGAGATACAGCCATCTCAAATATCAGATATATCATCGTGTTTCCTCAACAAATTATTAGGGAAAATGAGTTGAAAAACATGTAATAATAATTATAAACAGCTAATTCAAAAATGGGTAATGAAAATAAAGTAATTTCTATATTATTCCTTTGCTTAGAGATTATTTTGAATGGTAAATTTATGGCCATTTGTATGGTACTTATAATGGCATATGTATTGCACTTATAATGCCAAATGTATGGTACTTATAATAGCATATGTATGACAATTATTTGGTTTATGTATGGTACATATAATAGCATATGTATGGTACTAATAAAGATAAAAGTTCGGTACTTTTAAACATATACGTATGGTACTTATATGGGTATATGTATGGTACTTATATGGGTATATATATGGTACTTAAATTGACATATGTATGGCACATAAGAACATATGTATTGTTCTTATAAGGGCATAAGTATGGTACCTTTTCGGGCATATGTATGTTACTTATAAGAGCTTTTGTATGGTACCGATCAATGGGCATATGTATAGTTCTTATATGGGCATATGTATGACACTTATATGGATTGAGTATGGTACCTTTATGGGTATGTGTTTGGTACTTATGTACTTACGTACCTCTATGGTACTTACGTACCTTTTACCTTACACAGACAGTCATCCTTATTTTGACCAGCAGACGAAGACAAAGATTGGGTACATACAGCCCGCCGCCTGCAAAGAATCCGAGCCCTGGCGAAAGCGTCATTTTTCACAAAACTCAAAATCAAAACCAGCCATAGAATCGTTTTGAAAATGGTACCATTGTGTTTACCACAGCAATTTACCTTTCTTTCTGTAAAGTCTTTCTTTGCTAATTTTAAATATTAACGCCTATACAGCCATATTTACTGGGATAACAGCCACCTCAAATATCAAACCTATCATCGTGTTTTCTCAACAAATTACTAAGGAAAATGAGTTCTAAAAAATGTAATAATATCAAAATGAGCTAAATAATAAATGGATAATCAAAATAACATTATATCAATATTCCTCATGTATTTAGAGACTACTATGCATGGTGCGTATATGGGCATATGTATGCTACTTATAAAGGCATTTGTATGGTACCTATATTGGCATATGAATGGTACTTATATGGGCATTTATGGTACTTATAAGGGCACATGTATGGTAGTTATAAGGGTATATGTATGATACTTATAAGAACATATGTATTGTTCTTATAAGGGCATAAGTATGGTACCTTTTCGGGCATATGTATGTTACTTATAAGAGCTTTTATATGGTACCGTCAATGGGCATATGTATTGTTCTTATATGGGCATATGTATGACACTTATATGGGATTGAGTATGGTACCTTTATGGGTATGTGTTTGGTACTTATGTACTTACGTAGCTCTATGTTTCTAGGCTGGGATTTATTTCTTATTTATTTATTTATTTATATACAAGAAGGTACATTGGGTTGTGAGAGTACATAGTATAGTATTTACAATCTTGCAAAGTCACTAGTACGCGCAGCGTTCGGGCAGAAACGGAAAATTTCTCGAAAAGTTAGCAATAAAATACGTTTTCCTAGTTATTTTTAAAATTAAGTCCAGGGATTCTGTCTAACGAAGCAGCAAGCTAAAAACACCGTTATCCTATAATGTTCATCTGTAGCTTGACCCTAAATACTCGTTTATTAAACAAATTTATTGTTAGAGTTCATTAGGAATAAACTTTGTTGAAGGCAGAGTTTCCAGCAAATACCTTCCTGTGATTGGCTGTTGCGGGGAATGCCAACGCTTATATGAATAAAATCCAAAAATAAGAAATACGTCCTTTTGCTCAACAACCTTGGTGTTGTTGTACAAAAGAACAACAATGTCTGTTTTATACAGACAAATTTCCTTCTAACTGAATAATGTAGACTAATAAGAGGACGGAGCCATTGTATCCCCGATATTATTTGTGTGAGGCAACTCCCACTGATGACGTCACAAGTCAGGTAGCCAGCCCATGTTTCTGTAACACTCGTTACATCGTACAGTATTTAATTATCACTATATTAATACTTTTAAATACTTAACATTTCACTTTTTAGGTAGATTAAAGTTGAAGCAGAATGTCATAAGCAACGATGGTGTGCTGAATAAAGATGATTTATTAAGTGGATGGAGCCTTTAGCTGATCCCTTCCTGTGATTGGCTGTTGTCTGAATGTCAACAAAGAATATCTACCAATGATATGCCATTTATTATGCACCCCATACCATCTGTGGGGCGGAGCTTGGAACCTCCTACCCGAGCACAACAACCCACCTTTTGGGTTGCTGTTTGGCTATTTATAGTGCGTTGGAAAAAAAACGAGATGGCGTTAGTTGTATTTTGTGGGGTAATTTGTTATAAGTGTAATTTGATGTCAACAGATGGCGCAGCTGTACCTTATAGCCACTGTTGACGCAGCCAGTTGAGTAGTGTTCTCTTCTGCCGACAGATGGCATCAGCTGTATTATTTTTACTTCCGAATTCCCTTTTAAACACTGATCTACCAATCCCTTGGCTTGTATAAGGTTTTATACAATTTATGATAAGTATTAGATAACTGAGTTTCGCAATGACTTTTATCCCTTACGTACCTCTATGGTACTTACGTACCTTTTACCTTACACAGACAGTCATCCGTATTTTATAGATTAGAAGATAGACAATGATTAAATCAAGTAATAAAAACTTGACCAGTGACGAAGACAAAGATTGGGTACATACAGCCCGCCGCCTGCAAAGAATCCGAGCCCTGGCGAATCGTCATTTTTCACAAAACTCAAAATCAAAACCAGCCATAGAATCGTTTTGAAAATGGTACCATTGTGTTTACCACAGCAATTTACATTTCTTTCTATAAAGGCTTTCTTTGCTAATTTTCAATATCAAGGCCCAAACACCCATATTTACCGAGATACAGCCATCTCAAATATCAGATATATCATCGTGTTTCCTCAACAAATTATTAGGGAAAATGAGTTGAAAAACATGTAATAATAATTATAAACAGCTAATTCAAAAATGGGTAATGAAAATAAAGTAATTTCTATATTATTCCTTTGCTTAGAGATTATTTTGAATGGTAAATTTATGGCCATTTGTATGGTACTTATAATGGCATATGTAATTGCACTTATAATGCCAAATGTATGGGTACTTATAATAGCATATGTATGACAATTATTTGGTTTATGTATGGTACATATAATAGCATATGTATGGTACTAATAAAGATAAAAGTTCGGTACTTTTAAACATATACGTATGGTACTTATATGGGTATATGTATGGTACTTATATGGGTATATATATGGTACTTAAATTGACATATGTATGGCACATAAGAACATATGTATTGTTCTTATAAGGGCATAAGTATGGTACCTTTTCGGGCATATGTATGTTACTTATAAGAGCTTTTGTATGGTACCTCAATGGGCATATGTATAGTTCTTATATGGGCATATGTATGACACTTATATGGGATTGAGTATGGTACCTTTATGGGTATGTGTTTGGTAACTTATGTACTTACGTACCTCTATGTACTTACGTAACCTTTTACCTTACACAGACAGTCATCCTTATTTTGACCAGCAGACGAAGACAAAGATTGGGTACATACAGCCCGCCGCCTGCAAAGAATCCGAGCCCTGGCGAAAGCGTCATTTTTCACAAAACTCAAAATCAAAACCAGCCATAGAATCGTTTTGAAAATGGTACCATTGTGTTTACCACAGCAATTTACCTTTCTTTCTGTAAAGTCTTTCTTTGCTAATTTTAAATATTAACGCCTATACAGCCATATTTACTGGGGATACAGCCACCTCAAATATCAAACCTATCATCGTGTTTTCTCAACAAATTACTAAGGAAAATGAGTTCTAAAAAATGTAATAATAATCAAAATGAGCTAAATAATAAATGGATAATCAAAATAACATTATATCAATATTCCTCATGTATTTAGAGACTACTATGCATGGTGCGTATATGGGCATATGTATGCTACTTATAAAGGCATTTGTATGGTACCTATATTGGCATATGAATGGTACTTATATGGGCATTTATGGTACTTATAAGGGCACATGTATGGTAGTTATAAGGGTATATGTATGATACTTATAAGAACATATGTATTGTTCTTATAAGGGCATAAGTATGGTACCTTTTCGGGCATATGTATGTTACTTATAAGAGCTTTTATATGGTACCTCAATGGGCATATGTATTGTTCTTATATGGGCATATGTATGACACTTATATGGGATTGAGTATGGTACCTTTATGGGTATGTGTTTGGTACTTATGTACTTACGTAGCTCTATGTTTCTAGGCTGGGATTTATTTCTTATTTATTTATTTATTTATATACAAGAAGGTACATTGGGTTTGTGAGAGTACATAGTATAGTATTTACAATCTTGTAAAGCCACTAGTACGCGCAGCGTTTCGGGCAGAAACGGAAAAATTTCTCGAAAAGTTAGCAATAAAATACGTTTTCTAGTTATTTTTAAAATTAAGTCCAGGGATTCTGTCTAACGAAGCAGCAAGCTAAAACACCGTTATCCTATAATGTTCATCTGTAGCTTGACCCTAAATACTCGTTTATTAAACAAATTTATTGTTAGAGTTCATTAGGAATAAACTTTGTTGAAGGCAGAGTTTCCAGCAAATACCTTCCTGTGATTGGCTGTTGCGGGGAATGCCAACGCTTATATGAATAAAATCCAAAATAAGAAATACGTCCTTTTGCTCAACAACCTTGGTGTTGTTTGTACAAAAGAACAACAATGTCTGTTTTATACAAGACAAATTTCCTTCTAACTGAATAATGTAGACTAATAAGAGGACGGAGCCATTGTATCCCCGATATTATTTGTGTGAGGCAACTCCCACTGATGACGTCACAAGTCAGGTAGCCAGCCCATGTTTCTGTAACACTCGTTACATCGTACAGTATTTAATTATCACTATATTAATACTTTTAAATACTTAACATTTCACTTTTTAGGTAGATTAAAGTTGAAGCAGAATGTCATAAGCAACGATGGTGTGCTGAATAAAGATGATTTATTAAGTGGATGGAGCCTTTAGCTGATCCCTTCCTGTGATTGGCTGTTGTCTGAATGTCAACAAAGAATATCTACCAATGATATGCCATTTATTATGCACCCCATACCATCTGTGGGCGGAGCTTGGAACCTCCTACCCGAGCACAACAACCCACCTTTTGGGTTGCTGTTTGGCTATTTATAGTGCGTTGGAAAAAAACGAGATGGCGTTAGTTGTATTTTGTGGGGTAATTTGTTATAAGTGTAATTTGATGTCAACAGATGGCGCAAGCTGTACCTTATAGCCACTGTTGACCAGCCAGTTGATAGTGTTCTCTTCTGCCGACAGATGGCATCAGCTGTATTATTTTTACTTCCGAATTCCCTTTTAAACACTGATCTACAAATCCCTTGGCTTGTATAAGGTTTTATACAATTTATGATAAGTATTAGATAACTGGAGTTTCGCAATGACTTTTATCCCTTACGTACCTCTATGGTACTTACGTACCTTTTACCTTACACAGACAGTCATCCGTATTTTATAGATATAGAAGATAGACAATGATTAAATCAAGTAATAAAAAACTTGACCAGTGGACGAGACAAAGATTGGGTACATACAGCCCGCCGCCTGCAAAGAATCCGAGCCCTGGCGAAATCGTCATTTTTCACAAAACTCAAAATCAAAACCAGCCATAGAATCGTTTGAAAATGGTACCATTGTGTTTACCACAGCAATTTACATTTCTTTCTATAAAGGCTTTCTTTGCTAATTTTCAATATCAAGGCCCAAACACCCATATTTACCGAGATACAGCCATCTCAAATATCAGATATATCATCGTGTTTCCTCAACAAATTATTAGGGAAAATGAGTTGAAAAACATGTAATAATAATTATAAACAGCTAATTCAAAAATGGGTAATGAAAATAAAGTAATTTCTATATTATTCCTTTGCTTAGAGATTATTTTGAATGGTAAATTTATGGCCATTTGTATGGTACTTATAATGGCATATGTATTGCACTTATAATGCCAAATGTATGGTACTTATAATAGCATATGTATGACAATTATTTGGTTTATGTATGGTACATATAATAGCATATGTATGGTACTAATAAAGATAAGAAGTTCGGTACTTTTAAACATATACGTATGGTACTTATATGGGTATATGTATGGTACTTATATGGGTATATATATGGTACTTAAATTGACATATGTATGGCACATAAGAACATATGTATTGGTTCTTATAAGGGCATAAGTATGGTACCTTTTCGGGCATATGTATGTTACTTATAAGAGCTTTTGTATGGTAACCTCAATGGGCATATGTATAGTTCTTATATGGGCATATGTATGACACTTATATGGGATTGAGTATGTACCTTTATGGGTATGTTTTGGTACTTATGTACTTACGTACCTCTATGGTACTTACGTACCTTTTACCTTACACAGACAGTCATCCTTATTTTGACCAGCAGACGAAGACAAAGATTGGGTACATACAGCCCGCCGCCTGCAAAGAATCCGAGCCCTGGCGAAAGCGTCATTTTTCACAAAACTCAAAATCAAAACCAGCCATAGAATCGTTTTGAAAAATGGTACCATTGTGTTTAACCACAGCAATTTACCTTTTCTTTCTGTAAAGTCTTTCTTTGCTAATTTTAAATATTAACGCCTATACAGCCATATTTACTGGGATACAGCCACCTCAAATATCAAACCTATCATCGTGTTTTCTCAACAAATTACTAAGGGAAAATGAGTTCTAAAAAATGTAATAATAATCAAAATGAGCTAAATAATAAATGGATAATCAAAATAACATTATATCAATATTCCTCATGTATTTAGAGACTACTATGCATGGTGCGTATATGGGCATATGTATGCTACTTATAAAGGCATTTGTATGGTACCTATATTGGCATATGAATGGTACTTATATGGGCATTTATGGTACTTATAAGGGCACATGTATGGTAGTTATAAGGGTATATGTATGATACTTATAAGAACATATGTATTGTTCTTATAAGGGCATAAGTATGGTACCTTTTCGGGCATATGTATGTTACTTATAAGAGCTTTTATATGGTACCTCAATGGGCATATGTATTGTTCTTATATGGGCATATGTATGACACTTATATGGGATTGAGTATGGTACCTTTATGGGTATGTGTTTGGTACTTATGTACTTACGTAGCTCTATGTTTCTAGGCTGGGATTTATTTCTTATTTATTTATTTATTTATATACAAGAAGGTACATTGGGTTTGTGAGAGTACATAGTATAGTATTTACAATCTTGTAAAGCCACTAGTACGCGCAGCGTTTCGGGCAGAAACGGAAAATTTCTCGAAAAGTTAGCAATAAAATACGTTTTCTAGTTATTTTTAAAATTAAGTCCAGGGATTCTGTCTAACGAAGCAGCAAGCTAAAACACCGTTATCCTATAATGTTCATCTGTAGCTTGACCCTAAATACTCGTTTATTAAACAAATTTATTGTTAGAGTTCATTAGGAATAAACTTTGTTGAAGGCAGAGTTTCCAGCAAATACCTTCCTGTGATTGGCTGTTGCGGGGAATGCCAACGCTTATATGAATAAAATCCAAAATAAGAAATACGTCCTTTTGCTCAACAACCTTGGTGTTGTTGTACAAAAGAACAACAATGTCTGTTTTATACAAGACAAATTTCCTTCTAACTGAATAATGTAGACTAATAAGAGGACGGAGCCATTGTATCCCCGATATTATTTGTGTGAGGCAACTCCCACTGATGACGTCACAAGTCAGGTAGCCAGCCCATGTTTCTGTAACACTCGTTACATCGTACAGTATTTAATTATCACTATATTAATACTTTTAAATACTTAACATTTCACTTTTTAGGTAGATTAAAGTTGAAGCAGAATGTCATAAGCAACGATGGTGTGCTGAATAAAGATGATTTATTAAGTGGATGGAGCCTTTAGCTGATCCCTTCCTGTGATTGGCTGTTGTCTGAATGTCAACAAAGAATATCTACCAATGATATGCCATTTATTATGCACCCCATACCATCTGTGGGCGGAGCTTGGAACCTCCTACCCGAGCACAACAACCCACCTTTTGGGTTGCTGTTTGGCTATTTATAGTGCGTTGGAAAAAAACGAGATGGCGTTAGTTGTATTTTGTGGGGTAATTTGTTATAAGTGTAATTTGATGTCAACAGATGGCGCAAGCTGTACCTTATAGCCACTGTTGACCAGCCAGTTGATAGTGTTCTCTTCTGCCGACAGATGGCATCAGCTGTATTATTTTTACTTCCGAATTCCCTTTTAAACACTGATCTACAAATCCCTTGGCTTGTATAAGGTTTTATACAATTTATGATAAGTATTAGATAACTGGAGTTTCGCAATGACTTTTATCCCTTACGTACCTCTATGGTACTTACGTACCTTTTACCTTACACAGACAGTCATCCGTATTTTATAGATATAGAAGATAGACAATGATTAAATCAAGTAATAAAAACTTGACCAGTGGACGAAGACAAAGATTGGGTACATACAGCACGCCGCCTGCAAAGAATCCGAGCCCTGGCGAAATCGTCATTTTTCACAAAACTCAAAATCAAAACCAGCCATAGAATCGTTTTGAAAATGGTACCATTGTGTTTACCACAGCAATTTACATTTCTTTCTATAAAGGCTTTCTTTGCTAATTTTCAATATCAAGGCCCAAACACCCATATTTACCGAGATACAGCCATCTCAAATATCAGATATATCATCGTGTTTCCTCAACAAATTATTAGGGAAAATGAGTTGAAAAACATGTAATAATAATTATAAACAGCTAATTCAAAAATGGGTAATGAAAATAAAGTAATTTCTATATTATTCCTTTGCTTAGAGATTATTTTGAATGGTAAATTTATGGCCATTTGTATGGTACTTATAATGGCATATGTATTGCACTTATAATGCCAAATGTATGGTACTTATAATAGCATATGTATGACAATTATTTGGTTTATGTATGGTACATATAATAGCATATGTATGGTACTAATAAAGATAAAAGTTCGGTACTTTTAAACATATACGTATGGTACTTATATGGGTATATGTATGGTACTGATATGGGTATATATATGGTACTTAAATTGACATATGTATGGCACTTATGTAAGGTACATTTAAAGATATGTATGGTACTTATAAAGACATATGTCTGATATTTATAACGGCATATCATTGGTACTTATAAAGGCATATGTATGATACTTATAAATGCATATGTATGGTACTTAAAACGGCACATGGATTATACTTATATGGGCATATATATGGCATTTACACGAGCATATGTATGGTACCTATAAGGCCATGTAAAAGGTACATATATTGGCATGTGTATGGTACTTATATGGGCATGTGTATGGTACTTATATGGTCCTCCTAATGTTTCCTAACGTCAAGAAAACGGAAAATTGTAAGTGTCCTATCCTAACCTACCAGAGGACCAAACTCAGAAAACGGGACAGTACGTCACTTTGTCGAGGAGCTTAAATTTTCTGCCACACAGCCGTTTGCCAGGAAAGAATCGCAGCCCGGGCGAAATCGTCATTTTTCTCAAAACTCAAAATCAAAACCAGCCATAGAATCGTTTTGAAAATGGTACCATTGTGTTTACCACAGCAATTTACATTTCTTTCTGTAAAGGCTTTCTTTGCTAATTTTCAATATCAAGGCCCAAACACCCATATTTACCGAGATACAGCCATCTCAAATATCAGATATATCATCGTGTTTTCTCAACAAATTATTAGGGAAAATGAGTTGAAAAACATGTAATAATAATTATAAACAGCTAATTAAAAAATGGGTAATGAAAATAAAGTAATTTCTATATTATTCCTTTGCTTAGAGATTATTTTGAATGGTAAATTTATGGCCATTTGTATGGTACTTATAATGGCATATGTATTGCACTTATAATGCCAAATGTATGGTACTTATAATAGCATATGTATGACAATTATTTGGTTTATGTATGGTACATATAATAGCATATGTATGGTACTAATAAAGATAAAAGTTCGGTACTTTTAAACATATACGTATGGTACTTATATGGGTATATGTATGGTACTTATATGGGTATATATATGGTACTTAAATTGACATATGTATGGCACATAAGAACATGTGTATTGTTCTTATAAGGGCATAAGTATGGTACCTTTTCGGGCATATGTATGTTACTTATAAGAGCATTTGTATGGTACCTCAATGGGCATATGTATAGTTCTTATATGGGCATATGTATGACACTTATATGGGATTGAGTATGGTACCTTTATGGGTATGTGTTTGGTACTTATGTACTTACGTACCTCTATGGTACTTACGTACCTTTTACCTTACACAGACAGTCATCCGTATTTTATAGATATAGAAGATAGACAATGATTAAATCAAGTAATAAAAACTTGACCAGCGGACGAAGACAAAGATGGGGTACATACAGCCCGCCGCCTGCAAAGAATCCGAGCCCTGGCGAAATCGTCATTTTTCACAAAACTCAAAATCAAAACCAGCCATAGAATCGTTTTGAAAATGGTACCAATGTGTTTACCACAGCAATTTACATTTCTTTCTGTAAAGGCTTTCTTTGCTAATTTTCAATATCAAGGCCCAAACACCCATATTTACCGAAATACAGCCATCTCAAATATCAGATATATCATCGTGTTTTCTCAACAAATTATTAGGGAAAATGAGTTGAAAAACATGTAATAATAATTATTAACAGCTAATTCAAAAATGGGTAATGAAAATAAAGTAATTTCTATATTATTCCTTTGCTTAGAGATTATTTTGAATGGTAAATTTATGGCCATTTGTATGGTACTTATAATGGCATATGTATTGCACTTATAAAGCCAAATGTATGGTACTTATAATAGCATATGTATGATAATTATATGGTTTATGTATGGTACATATAATAGCATATGTATGGTACTAATAAAGATAAAAGTTCGGTACTTTTAAACATATACGTATGGTACTTATATGGGTATATGTATGGTACTGATATGGGTATATATATGGTACTTAAATTGACATATGTATGGCACTTATGTAAGGTACATTTAAAGATATGTATGGTACTTATAAAGACATATGTCTGATATTTATAACGGCATATCTATGGTACTTATAAAGGCATATGTATGATACTTATAAATGCATATGTATGGTACTTAAAACGGCACATGGATTATACTTATATGGGCATAAATATGGCATTTACACGAGCATATGTATGGTACTTATCAGGCCATGTAAAAGGTACATATATTGGCATGTGTATGGTACTTATTTGGGCATGTGTATGGTACTTATATGGTCCTCCTAATGTTTCCTAACGTCAAGAAAACGGGAAATTGTAAGTGTCCTATCCTAACCTACCAGAGGACCAAACTCAGAAAAAGGGACAGTACGTCACTTTGTCGAGGAGCTTAAATTTTCTGCCACACAGCCGTTTGCCAGGAAAGAATCGCAGCCCGGGCAAAATCGTCATTTTTCTCAAAATTCAAAATCAAAACCAGCCATAGAATCGTTTTGAAAATGGTACCATTGTGTTTACCACAGCAATTTACATTTCTTTCTGTAAAGGCTTTCTTTGCTAATTTTCAATATCAAGGCCCAAACACCCATATTTACCGAGATACAGCCATCTCAAATATCAGATATATCATCGTGTTTTCTCAACAAATTATTAGGGAAAATGAGTTGAAAAACATGTAATAATAATTATAAACAGCTAATTCAAAAATGGGTAATGAAAATAAAGTAATTTCTATATTATTCCTTTGCTTAGAGATTATTGTGAATGGTAAATTTATGGCCATTTGTATGGTACTTATAATGGCATATGTATTGCACTTATAATGCCAAATGTATGGTACTTATAATAGCATATGTATGATAATTATATGGTTTATGTATGGTACATATAATAGCATATGTACGGTACTAATAAAGATAAAAGTTCGGTACTTTTAAACATATACGTATGGTACTTATATGGGTATATGTATGGTACTTATATGGGTATATATATGGTACTTAAATTGACATATGTATGGCATAAGAACATATGTATTGTTCTTATAAGGGCATAAGTATGGTACCTTTTCGGGCATATGTATGTTACTTATAAGAGCTTTTGTATGGTACCTCAATGGGCATATGTATAGTTCTTATATGGGCATATGTATGACACTTATATGGGATTGAGTATGGTACCTTTATGGGTATGTGTTTGGTACTTATGTACTTACGTACCTCTATGTTTCTAGGCTGGGATTTATTTCTTATTTATTTATTTATTTATATACAAGAAGGTACATTGGGTTTGTGAGAGTACATAGTATAGTATTTACAATCTTGTAAAGCCACTAGTACGCGCAGCGTTTCGGGCAGAAACGGAAAATTTCTCGAAAAGTTAGCAATAAAATACGTTTTCTAGTTATTTTTAAAATTAAGTCCAGGGATTCTGTCTAACGAAGCACCAAGCTAAAACACCGTTATCCTATAATGTTCATCTGTAGCTTGACCCTAAATACTCGTTTATTAAACAAATTTATTGTTAGAGTTCATTAGGAATAAACTTTGTTGAAGGCAGAGTTTCCAGCAAATACCTTCCTGTGATTGGCTGTTGCGGGGAATGCCAACGCTTATATGAATAAAATCCAAAATAAGAAATACGTCCTTTTGCTCAACAACCTTGGTGTTGTTGTACAAAAGAACAACAATGTCTGTTTTATACAAGACAAATTTCCTTCTAACTGAATAATGTAGACTATTAAGAGGACGGAGGCATTGTATCCCCGATATTATTTGTGTGAGGCAACTCCCACTGATGACGTCACAAGTCAGGTAGCCAGCCCATGTTTCTATAACACTCGTTACGTCCTGCAGTATTACCTACAGTATTTAATTATCACTATATTAATACTTTTAAATACTTAACATTTCACTTTTTAGGTAGATTAAAGTTGAAGCAGAATGTCATAAGCAAGGATGGTGTGCTGAATAAAGATGATTTATTAAGTGGATGGAGCCTTTAGCTGATCCCTTCCAGTGATTGGCTGTTGTCTGAATGTCAACAAAGAATATCTACCAATGATATGCCATTTATTATGCACCCCATACCATCTGTGGGCGGAGCTTGGAACCTCCTACCCGAGCACAACAACCCACCTTTTGGGTTGCTGTTTGGCTATTTATAGTGCGTTGGAAAAAAACGAGATGGCGTTAGTTGTATTTTGTAGGGTAATTTGTTATAAGTGTAATTTGATGTCAACAGATGGCGCAAGCTGTACCTTATAGCCACTGTTGACCAGCCAGTTGATAGTGTTCTCTTCTGCCGACAGATGGCATCAGCTGTATTATTTTTACTTCCGAATTCCCTTTTAAACACTGATCTACAAATCCCTTGGCTTGTATAAGGTTTTATACAATTTATGATAAGTATTAGATAACTGGAGTTTCGCAATTACTTTTATCCCTTACGTACCTCTATGGTACTTACGTACCTTTTACCTTACACAGACAGTCATCCGTATTTTATAGATATAGAAGATAGACAATGATTAAATCAAGTAATAAAAACTTGACCAGCGGACGAAGACAAAGATGGGGTACATACAGCCCGCCGCCTGCAAAGAATCCGAGCCCTGGTGAAATCGTCATTTTTCACAAAATTCAAAATCAAAACCAGCGATAGAATCGTTTTGAAAATGGTACCATTGTGTTTACCACAGCAATTTACCATTCTTTCTGTAAAGTTTTTCTTTGCTAATTTTAAATATTAACGCCTATACAGCCATATTTACTGAGATACAGCCACCTCAAATATCAAACCTATCATCGTGTTTTCTCAACAAATTACTAAGGAAAATGAGTTCTAAAAAATGTAATAATAATCAAAATGAGCTAAATAATAAATGGATAATCAAAATAACATTATATCAATATTCCTCATGTATTTAGAGACTACTATGCATGGTGCGTATATGGGCATATGTATGCTACTTATAAAGGCATTTGTATGGTACCTATATTGGCATATGAATGGTACTTATATGGGCATTTATGGTACTTATAAGGGCACATGTATGGTAGTTATAAGGGTATATGTATGATACTTATAAGAACATATGTATTGTTCTTATAAGGGCATAAGTATGGTACCTTTTCGGGCATATGTATGTTACTTATAAGAGCTTTTATATGGTACCTCAATGGGCATATGTATTGTTCTTATATGGGCATATGTATGACACTTATATGGGATTGAGTATGGTACCTTTATGGGTATGTGTTTGGTACTTATGTACTTACGTAGCTCTATGTTTCTAGGCTGGGATTTATTTCTTATTTATTTATTTATTTATATACAAGAAGGTACATTGGGTTTGTGAGAGTACATAGTATAGTATTTACAATCTTGTAAAGCCACTAGTACGCGCAGCGTTTCGGGCAGAAACGGAAAATTTCTCGAAAAGTTAGCAATAAAATACGTTTTCTAGTTATTTTTAAAATTAAGTCCAGGGATTCTGTCTAACGAAGCAGCAAGCTAAAACACCGTTATCCTATAATGTTCATCTGTAGCTTGACCCTAAATACTCGTTTATTAAACAAATTTATTGTTAGAGTTCATTAGGAATAAACTTTGTTGAAGGCAGAGTTTCCAGCAAATACCTTCCTGTGATTGGCTGTTGCGGGGAATGCCAACGCTTATATGAATAAAATCCAAAATAAGAAATACGTCCTTTTGCTCAACAACCTTGGTGTTGTTGTACAAAAGAACAACAATGTCTGTTTTATACAAGACAAATTTCCTTCTAACTGAATAATGTAGACTAATAAGAGGACGGAGCCATTGTATCCCCGATATTATTTGTGTGAGGCAACTCCCACTGATGACGTCACAAGTCAGGTAGCCAGCCCATGTTTCTATAACACTCGTTACATCCTACAGTATTACCTACAGTATTTAATTATCACTATATTAATACTTTTAAATACTTAACATTTCACTTTTTAGGTAGATTAAAGAATACAGGTAGAATCGTATACAAGCCAAGGGATTTGTAGATCAGTGTTTAAATGGGAATTCGGAAGTAAAAATAATACAGCTGATGCCATCTGTCGGCAGAAGAGAACACTATCAACTGGCTGGTCAACAGTGGCTATAAGGTACAGCTTGCGCCATCTGTTGACATCAAATTACACTTATAACAAATTACCCTACAAAATACAACTAACGCCATCTCGTTTTTTTCCAACGCACTATAAATAGCCAAACAGCAACCCAAAAGGTGGGTTGTTGTGCTCGGGTAGGTTCTATATCTAAATACATGAGGAATATTGATATAATGTTATTTTGATTATCCATTTATTATTTAGCTCATTTTGATTATTATTACATTTTTTAGAACTCATTTTCCTTAGTAATTTGTTGAGAAAACACGATGATAGGTTTGATATTTGAGGTGGCTGTATCTCAGTAAATATGGCTGTATAGGCGTTAATATTTAAAAATAGCAAAGAAAGACTTTACAGAAAGAAAGAAAGACTTTAAGAGAAAAGACTCAGAATGAAAAGACTCATTGAAAAGAAAGACTTTAAGAGAAAAGACTCAGAATGAAAAGACTCATTGAAAAGAAAGACTTTAAGAGAAAAGACTCAGAATGAAAAGACTCATTGAAAAGACTCAGAAAGAAAGACTTTACAGAAAGAAAGGTAAATTGCTGTGGTAAACACAATGGTACCATTTTCAAAACGATTCTATGGCTGGTTTTGATTTTGAGTTTTGTGAAAAATGACGATTTCGCCAGGGCTCGGATTCTTTGCAGGCGGGGGGCTGTATGTACCCCATCTTTGTCTTCGTCCGCTGGTCAAGTTTTTATTACTTGATTTAATCATTGTCTATCTTCTAATTTGTTGAGAAAACACGATGATAGGTTTGATATTTGAGGTGGCTGTATCTCAGTAAATATGGCTGTATAATAAATAATAAATGGATAATCAAAATAACATTATATCAATATTCCTCATGTATTTAGAGACTACTATGCATGGTGCGTATATGGGCATATGTATGCTACTTATAAAGGCATTTGCATGGTACCTATATTGGCATATGAATGGTACTTATATGGGCATTTATGGTACTTATAAGGACATATGTATGGTAGTTATAAGGGTATATGTATGATACTTATAAGAACATATGTATTGTTCTTATAAGGGCATAAGTATGGTACCTTTTTGGGCATATGTATGTTACTTATAAGAGCTTTTGTATGGTACCTCAATGGGCATATGTATAGTTCTTATATGGGCATATGTATGACACTTATATGGGATTGAGTATGGTACCTTTATGGGTATGTGTTTGGTACTTATGTACTTACGTACCTCTATGGTACTTACGTACCTTTTACCTTACACAGACAGTCATCCGTATTTTATAGATATAGAAGATAGACAATGATTAAATCAAGTAATAAAAACTTGACCAGCGGACGAAGACAAAGATGGGGTACATACAGCCCGCCGCCTGCAAAGAATCCGAGCCCTGGCGAAATCGTCATTTTTCACAAAACTCAAAATCAAAACCAGCCATAGAATCGTTTTGAAAAGTTATTTAATATACAAGATATAATAAGATTTATTTGTGCATGTTATATAGGACCCTTCCGACTACTTTGTCAGATTCCAAGGACTTTGAAATAGAATTTTTTTTTTCAAATTGGAATTTTTGAAATTCCAATTTGGTAAATAATTTCCGCTGTGGAATTCAACTGATTTAGCATGCATTGCTTGCTTCCCCTAATCTCCATAGATTTAACTATTGGTAAAAGGTAAAAAGCTCTTGTTTAGTAACGACTAAGAGATTGAAACTATTGAAAATAGTTCCTGTTTATTGCAATAGGTTATTTTATCTGCCTCATTTTCCAATTGTTTTGTTATCTCTAGTTTTGATTAGAATTTGCCAATCACTGACGTATGTATTTCATAATTTTGTTTCTGCTAAGGTATTCCCTCTTTTTATATCTTATAACTTCCACTTATATATTGTTAATTTACTAAACTGTTATTTTAAATAATTTTACAGATTCTTAATTCATATGTTCCTAGTTTTCATAAAAAATAAAATGGATTTTTTTTAAATACCATGATTGTCAAGTTGTGGGTGCTATTTATATGAACTTTCTCCCCCCCCCCCCCCCGCCCCCCTGCCCGGATCTTCCTCCTTTGCTCAGGGCTTTTTAACCCTCTCAATCCTTTCTTTACCCCTTTTCACCCCTCTCAATCGTCAGGTATGATGTCTCCCGACTCGCTTGTGCACTGTTGTATTCACATTTGAGTCTGTGTATAGAGCAGCTCTCCGCTGCCTCCCATTCTGCGTCATGGATGGTCAAGTCTCCTTAACCTGTGAGGCAAGAAAAAAACAGAATTATGTGACCAGGCGACAAAAATTAGAGTAGAAAGAGAAGGGCTGGGCAGATTGCAAATTTTGGGATTGCCAGGAAGCCTTTGACACAGTACCCCGTTAGAGACGAGTGCAGACATAAGTTGCAGATGCAGGCAGGAATAATAGGGAAGGTACTCCAGTGGATAAGGGAGTACCTAAGCAACAGAAGGCAACGAGTCACTGTGAGGGGGGTGGGTGAGGTCTCAGAATGGTGAGACGTCCCCCAGTGGAATCCCACAGGATTCAGTCCTTGTACCTATTCTGTTTCTGATACATTTAAACGACCTCCAAGAGGAAATAGGCTCATTCCTCTCGATGTTTGTTGACGATGCGAAAATAATGAGGATTAAGGCAAAGAAATATTGCAAGAGGCTGCCAGATGAACTGTACAAGCTGAAGAAATGTTCCAACTACTGGAGTTAGTTGGAACTGGAGTGGAACTGAAGGCTACTGGAGTTTAACTCAAGTAATGTAAAGTAATTAAGCTAGGGGGGGGGAGGGAGCAAGGAGGCCAGGCTTAAGGTACCAAATGAGTGACGAAGTCTTTCAAGAAGTGAACAGAGAGAAAGAGAGAAAGATCAAGGAGTTAACATCAAACCAAGGAGGCTATCTCATTTACTTCAATAAATGAAATAACTGTAGGAACGCCTCCTTAAACCCGGGACAATAACTACCTTCATAATAGGTAAATATTGCCCCTCAACCTTGCTAAGATTAAATTAGTTACGCTTTTAAAATTGTAACTGGAAACACTCCACTATTCTTTAATTCCCTTCCACGGGTGTTCTGTCGTGATCCTCTGACACCGGGCGTTAATGTGTAAGATTCCTACCACTTAAAGAGTCCAGGGATATTAAGTAGATATTTAGATAAGTATATCGTAAGATCCATTACGAGTCAGCAATAAGGCGAGCTTTGTTATGAATCATTTTCCGTCGCGCTTGTATTGCTGGCATCATTTTCTTGGAGTTATTGTTGATAATGAGCTTATGATGCAAGATTTGCTTATGATGCATGATAATGAAACTGTAAATAAGTTACACCTCTCCTAACATTTTGGCCCAGACTTACAACCCTCACTTTTAAATGATAGTGTAATGCTCGTCCAGTTATTCCACAGTTGGAAATACCTGCAAAGGTCAACAACTTGTATGCCAAAAAAAAGACTACTTAAGGAAAAGATTCCTTATTAAGACCCCTCAATAGCTCGGTCATTATAAGAGCTTCGGCCTCACGTTTTGGATCCACAGTTCGAGTCTCCAAGAGCCCAAGTGAACGGAACATGTGTACATTTATATATAATTCATATTATTATATTAAAAAAGGTCTACGAAACGTATCGCAGTGAGATATTGTTTAGTATACGAGAGGAGACAAGAGAAAACAATTCACATTTTCTTTTAAATACATTTCGCGAATAATTAAATGGATTACACGCTGACGCGCATTGAAATCTCCGGGATGAAATAATATTCTCCTCTCGGCTTCTTTTTTTAATTACGACATTATACATTTTCTCATAAACTGTTTGTCATTCGTACATGTATGCCACTCAGGTCCCACACACGCACACACATGCGCTTATCCGTTCGTGTTCGTGTTTTACCAGCTGGTGTAAAAGCTTTAGTTCCCCCTCAATTAAACCCGAGTTGAGTTTGTTGGATTACGCAAGTTGTCCTGGGAAGAAATTCACAGCGGGAGGCGGGTGGGGGTGATAAACTGCCCCTGTTTACAGGAGTCTCCGCCATTGCGATGCGATCGTCGATAACCGACTGACACGAGCGACCCGGAGGAACACGTGTAAACTGCTGCTGACGCTGCCATGGGCCGCCCTCGACGGCTGTGTACTACACGACAGCAGTAGCGCCGCTGAAAAGATAATACCTTGATGAATTGCTCCCACGGCTCTCCCTTCTCTGAGGTATCTTGCGGTCGAGGAAGGGAAACACTCTCTGTCCGCTCGCCCGTCCACCCGTCCATCTGTCCGCTCGCCCGTCCGTCTGTCCGCTAGCCCGTCCTCCCGTCTGTCTGTCCGCTTGGCCGTCCAATCGTCCGCTTCCGACGTCTGGCGTAGCCCGTCTCACGCCTCTGTTACCCGTCTATTTCTTTAAGGCAGAAAAGGGTGAGTTTTGTTGCAGAAGAGTGCAGGGTTGCAGCGCTGCTTTTCAAATTGAATATCGCCGTAGTCGTGGTTTTAATTTTCAATATTATTAAGGAGTTACTAGACGTAATTGCAGCCTTGGAAGTTAACACAGGTAGAGATTATCTTGGCGAGGTGACGGCTGGTGTTAAAAAGTCGACGTCCTTGTGGGTTAAATCGTCGACATCCTTTGCGCACGTGCCGCGTTACTTGGCAACGCTGCTCGCTACCGGTTCGCATCCCTTGGCTGTGACTTCGGCTCCAGTTACCGATATATTTCGCACATCAGAATCGTTCTTCGGGATTCCTCGCGCCGGTTCGTAGGTCTTAAGTCACGTCGATGGAGATGATTAGGTGCAAGCGGTTCTCAAAGCCGTCAGGAGAGCAGTGACAACCATGGAACATGACTGACATGCAATCGAAATGACGCTGAGCGCAGTTGTCTGGAAATTGGCGGGAAATGAGTATAGCAACGGGATAATGACAGCGAGGTGATCGACGCCATTAATGGACACAACAGTGGACGCAAACATGCATGACAAACAGGTTCTATTTGTGCCTTCATGCATCATATCATTCGTTTTAAAACAAGCTGGCGGTACGTCGATACAGCCGGTACGTCGGTACAGCCGGTACGTCGGTACGTCGGTACACTTGGCCTACATTGATGCGTTCACTCCACCCGAAGCGTGCCTCGGACGACGCATTTCGGACAGGAAAGGAACAGAGTACAAATTAGGCTGTGTGGAATGAACTGCCATGGAGCGAGACAGAGTTCACACACTGTCTCGCTGGCCTGAGGGACGGGGGGTCCGCCACGGCCTCGAGATCTCTACCGTCTAAGGAAAGCGACGGTCGTTAAGTTACTCCCCAGACGACAACGACGACGACGATGACCGTCAGCTAAACGACGGTATTGAGGCTCGTTACAACGAACTGAGTCTTGCGGTTTCTACGCGGATTTATGTGCGACCATAAGAGGCCGATTGGACGCGGTCTTTACTGACCGTAGACGATGAGAGACAAGGTCCTTAATGGCCGTGAATGGCGAGACGCGGGTTGTGCGCTGTCTGGTCCGACGATTCTCGGGGCGTTTACAAGCCAATAAGAGAGACAAGTGTCGTGTTAGGAACGCTGAGAAATATTTATATCTGTGGATGTAAACAACGGCTTTCTCATTGAAGGGAGGAAAGGAGGGTTCTTGAAGCCTCCAGCCCCATACTAGTATGGTGGTGGAGGCTTCATTGCACACGTGTATGGTGGTGGAGGCTTCATTGCACACGTGTATGGTGGTGGAGGCTTCATTGCACACGTGTATGGTAGTGGAGGCTTCATTACACACTAGTTTGGTGGTGGAGGCTATATTACACACGTGTATGGTGGTGGAGGCTTCATTGTACACCTGTATGGTGGTGGAGGCTTCATTACACACCAGTATGGTGCTGGAGGCTTCATTACACACCTGTACGGTGGTGGAGGCTTCATTGCACACCTATATGGTGGTGGAGGCTTCATTGCACAGCTGTATGGTAGTGGAGGCTTCATTACACACCTGTGTGGTGGTGGAGGCTTCATTGCACACCTGTATGGTGGTGGAGGCTTCATTACACACCAGTATGGTGCTGGAGGCTTCATTACACACCAGTATGGTGCTGGAGGCTTCATTGCACACCTGTATGGTGCTGGAGGCTTCATTGCACACGTGTATGGTGGTGGAGGATTCATTGCATACCTGTATGGTGGTGGAGGTCTCATTGCACACGTGTATGGTGGTGGAGGCTTCATTGCACACGTGTATGGTGGTGGAGGCTTCATTGCACACCTGTATGGTGGTGGAGGCTTCATTGCACACCTGTATGGTGGTGGAGGCTTCATTGCACACCTGTATGGTGGTGGAGGCTTCATTACACACGTGTATGGTGGTGGAGGCTTCATTGCACACGTGTATGGTGGTGGAGGCTTCATTGCACACGTGTATGGTGGTGGAGGCTTCATTGCACACCTGTATGGTGGTGGAGGCTTCATTACACTCCTGTATGGTGGTGGAGGCTTCATTGCACACCTGTATGGTGGTGGAGGCTTCATTACACACCAGTATGGTGATGGAGGCTTCATTACACACCAGTATGGGGATGGAGGCTTCATTACACACCTGTGTGGTGGTGGAGGCTTTATTACACACCTGTATGGTGGTGGAGGCTTCATTGCACACCTGTATGGTGGTGGAGGCTTCATTACACACCAGTATGGTGCTGGAGGCTTCATTATTCACCTGTATGGTGGTGGAGGCTTCATTGCACACCTGTATGGTGGTGGAGGCTTCATTGCACACCTGTATGGTGGTGGAGGCTTCATTGCACACCTGTATGGTGGTGGAGGCTTCATTACACACCTGTATGGGGCTGGACTCTCTCTAGGGAAAGACAAAGAGATTGAAACATATTAATTATAACTTAAAGATTTGCATGGTAAGTTAAATAATTCAACCCAACCTCATGTTCAAATAATAGTTTTTGTAACTGTGTGCACCATAGTGCAAAGATTGACTTACTAAGCAATTAGATAGTACAAATTTTGTACTAATCGCTTTATACAGTCCGAAAAAAATTAAGCTAAAAAAATAAACATATAAATAAATATATATTTCTATATAATATGTAATTCTATAATAATTTCTATATTCTAAATATATAGAATAAATAAAAACATATTTCTAGGCCTAGTATAGGACACATATGTACTATATAAGGCCTCAGATTGCGTTTATTAGGCCTTGGAAGGTTAGGGTTAGTTTAGCTTTGCAATATCAATAGAAAATCTTTTTTCCGGTTTGTTCAGATTCAATAGTACCAATTTCTACTTTCTAATTGTGTTGTACGTCGGTATGTGTACTATGGTTGTCGTCGGTACGATAACCATAGTACACATACCGATGTATTTGCATGTATGTATTCAGTCTGAAGTGCTGAATATGCATACCTGGTCCACCTGTCATATATACACACACCTTTGATACACACACACACACATGTGACATCTGACACACACACACACACACACACACACACACACACACACACACACACACACACACACACACACACGAAACCTGTTGTTTGGCGGGATCCAGGAGTCAATCCTCGATCCTGCAGACACAAATAGGTGAGAACACACACACACACACACACACACACACACACACACACACACACACACACACACACACACACACACACACACACACACACACACACACCTGTTCCATTTAACACATTTATAAATACAAGCAAACATTGAAAATGAGGTTTGTAAATGGCTGAATTATCATGTATTCTGATGTTTTCACAGTTTTGTTTTATTCCACATTTTTTAGGGGAGTAATTTATATGCAAATTTGCATCTGATGTCATAATACATTTATAATAAATATTTTACCAAAGTATTAATTAAATCTATTATTGTATACATAACTTACCTTGTTTCTTATGTTTAATTAACAACCTTTTACATTAATTTTTACTCATTTTTATCTTATTTTCGATTTTTATTTTATTTTTAGTTTGTGATGAATCACAGTTCATGATAAATTAGTTCACGATGAATCATGAACGTCTAAGGAATAATAATAACCAAGTTGATAGATTATTTGGGGTTAAGATCTTCAACATGTACACCAGACCTGGGCGCTCATAACCTAATAAATATATTGGGCAGCATAAATAATAATTCTTCTTTACTGGTAAGATTATCTGAAAATTGATGTACGTCAAAACCTACGTACGTTATGACAACGTTATAAATAGTAAAGTATATATATATATATATATATATATATATATATATATATATATATATATATATATATATATATATATATATATATATATATATATATATGTATATATATATATATATATATATATATATATATATATATATATATATATATATATATATATATATATAATGGTCATAAGTTTGGTCCAAAGATGGTCTACGAGATATTGGGGGAATAAACAAGTTTTTTTTTTATGTTCCTTGCTTACTTGATTGTCCCATCTTGTCACTGTTTTGTTCAGCCAGGCAACACGGTCTATAGTGAAGAGCAGCGTTTAGCAAAACCTGTTGTTGAGAACTAATCAGGTAATTATCAGACTCGTCAATTGCCGCTTTCCTCTTCCTGTCGTATGAATACCCTCACCCGTCCCACTGTCCCATCTTCAGCCTTACAGAGCCCCAATCACGTAATTATATATATATTTTTTTTTCCAATCATGCCCAGCACATTCAAGCAGTCTTCCTCATCTTACGTGTTCCCTACTGCAACGACCCCTAATCCTAACTCCCCATCGTAGCCCTATTGGACCCCTTAATCCATCTTGCAACACCTTACAAGATGTCTACACCTGGCTTGCTACACTCTCACCCTGTTGCATCTACTCCCACTCTACCCTCCACATAGTCAACATAACTCAGCATAGCTATGCTACTACAAGAATGGCAAGCCATCGTGTACCGCTAATTGACTGCTTTTTGAGGACATTTTCGTAAATATCACATTTTAAAGGAACAATTATGATAAGCCACGCATGTTGAGTGAAAATTTTGTGATACATAAGTGAACCCTTGAACTGCTCTGAAATTATAGGTTTTCCAGCGGTTTTATACACGAACTTCCTGCTGTCTGGTCTCTGCACTCTTGGTGTGTGTGTGTGTGTGTGTGTGTGTGTGTGTGTGTGTGTGTGTGTGTGTGTGTGTGTGTGTGTGTGTGTGTGTGTGTGTGTGTGTGTGTAGAGAGAGAGAGAGAGAGAGAGAGAGAGAGAGAGAGAGACAGCAGTCGATTGACTGGTAAACAGCCACACAGAAGGGTAGAGTTAAGAGTGCCGTGTAGGGGAGACAGACAGGTAATCAGACAAAGGGGCAGACAGACAGACAGACAGACAGACAGACAGACAGACAGACAGACAGACAGACAGACAGACAAGGACGTACCATACACACCAATACATTGGCCATGCGCGTCCTCAAACACAGTTTAGAGCCAATAAAAAACACAGGATAAAGAGAAAAAACAACTAATATATATATATATATATATACGCTTCCTTAAAAAAAAATCTTATTATAACGAAAGTGATGTATGTGAGCATTGAACCTTTCAAACGTCCCGCAAGATGTGAACTATACTACCCCGTCCCCTAGCCTTCTCCACCTTGTGTTCCTTTCCTTCAACACCTCTATCCCCTCTCCACTAGCCCTGGCCCCTCTACACTAGCCCTGGCCCCTCTACACCAGCCCTGGCCCCTCTACACTAGCCCTGGCCCCTCTACACCAGCCCTGGCCCCTCTACACCAGCCCTGGCCCCTCTCCGCCAGCCCTGGCCCCTCTACACCAGCCCTGGCCCCTCTACACTAGCCCTGGCCCCTCTACACTAGCCCTGGCCCCTCTACACCAGCCCTGGCCCCTCTACACTAGCCCTGGCCCCTCTACACCAGCCCTGGCCCCTCTACACCAGCCCTGGCCCCTCTACACTAGCCCTGGTCCCTCTACACCAGCCCTGGCCCCTCTACACTAGCCCTGGCCCCTCTACACCAGCCCTGGCCCCTCTACACCAGCCCTGGCCCCTCTACACTAGCCCTGGCCCCTCTACACTAGCCCTGGCCCCTCTACACCAGCCCTGGCCCCTCTACACCAGCCCTGGCCCCTCTACACCAGCCCTGGCCCCTCTCCGCCAGCCCTGGCCCCTCTACACTAGCCCTGGCCCCTCTACACTAGCCCTGGCCCCTCTACACCATCTCTTACTCATCTACACCATCATCAGTAAACGCTAAAAATTAAAAAAACTTAATTGGCTCTAATCATAACGTGGGAAGGATATACCATATTATATATGGTATATCCATATTATATATGGTATATCCATATTATATATGGTATATACCATATTATATATGGTATAAACTGGAAAACTTTTAAGAGCCAGAAAAGACCCTTGCTAAATAAATACTGGAACAGAAATTGGGTTATTGATTATTTGGAACAAATTACCGAGGGTAACATTAATAGATTCGAGATCGCTAGAGTGTTTCAAGCGAAGGTTAGACCTGCATATAGATGAGTTAGGGTGATTATAGCCACTTCTAGAGGGTTAATATTGATTCATAATAGTTTCATTCAAAATATAAAACGGGGAATATGAATAGCGACCACCACAAGCGGTCAGATTCTCTATATACACCTTTCAGGTCACCCTATCATCCAGATACATCAAACACCCCCATCAATCCCCAGTCATCAACTCGTAGGAAGGACTTAAGTGTGGAGTCAGTGTGTCTCCCTCCCTCCTTCAATCAGTCCAATTTCGCACGGCTCTTAAGAATTCCACAAGTCATTGCCGAATGGCAGAACAGGGTGCCGAAGACCAAAGATTTATACCTCTTAAGCACGCTTCTCTCTCTCTCTCTTTCTCTCTCTCTCTCTCTCTCTCTCTCTCTCTCTCTCTCCCTCTCTCTCTCAGGCGATCACCGGCGTAATCTCCTGTGTGAGAGAGGAGCCAAGTTACGCTAACTTTGTGTAAGTTGGCGTAGATGGTGTGTACTTTGTGAAGACATCAGAGTGGCAAAGAGAAGAAGCACAATAGAGATTTCTCTGGTGTAAGAAAAGGATGGAAAATCAAATTTATGCATAATACTTTTATATCGACACCACTAGAAAAAATGACTAGAGACATGAGAGGGATTTACGAAACAGTGTGGGAAAATTCACAGTGGGTGGAAAAGAAGGAAATGTTTACAATGAATTCAATGGTACGAGAGGACATGAGAAGAATTTATACACATAAGTGAACCAAGGAGATGTGTGACAGTACAAACGGTATGCAAGAGTAGGACCATTAAATGTCCATAATGAGGAGGAAGCACATGATACCTACCACAACAGCTTGAAAGGTAGGTAGATATGAGAAGAATCATCCACGAGACGCGTAGTGGTCAGAAAGGCGGAGTCTATGGCCTGAAACTCGATTCTAATAGCACATACACAAACACACACACACACACACACACACACACACACACACACACACACACACACACACACACACACACACACACACACACACACACACTCACACACACACACACACACACACACACACACACACACACACTCACACACACACACGTAAACAAGCCGGCCCCATTTGGATTAAGAAATGAGCCAGTTGTCGTCCGGATAATTGAGACACCGTATAAGCACATTCACCATCTGTTTCTGTAATCAAGCTTATTTAATGCCTTAAAAAAAAAAACCTGATTGCTTAAGTGGTTAAAAATGCATTCTCGAGTTCCAAGGAAGAGTCCGTCAACACGACACATCTATTTTCTCCTCCAAAGTGGCAGTAAAAATTTCCTTACATTTTTTCCGATTCATAAATAATTATAAAATACCATTGTAACCAAAAATAGTGCAAAATACACTACAAGACTAATCTCTTGTCGTGAATTACAAAATGTATTTAGTGGATAATGGGAATTAGGAGTAATAGAGCATAATAGAGCATTTAACACCTTTATCTTATGTCCTAAGCAATAGAGTTCTTATTATATCGAGGTCCAGAGCTGGCATAAGGTCTTTATATTGAGGCATAGTGCTAGTATCGTCAGTAAATCGAGGGCTAGAGTTGAAATCGTCATTATATCGGGGGCTAGTGTTGGCTATCGTCCTAATATCGAGGGCTAGTGTTGGCTATCGTCCTAATGTCGAGGGCTAGTGTTGGCTATCGTCCTAATATCGAGGGCTAGTGTTGGCTATCGTCCTAATATCGAGGGCTAGTGTTGGCTATCGTCCTAATATCGAGGACGAGAGCCGGTACAGAGTCTCATTATATCGGGGGGGGGGGAGCATTAACTCTAAAGGTAATTATAAACAATTAATTGCAAATTAGAACCCTAGTTAAGCAGGTGTGCTGATCGCCAATTGATTAAAAGTGATTTAATCAATTCCCAGTAGAGTAATTGGATAGTTGGGCTCACAATTTTGGGTCCGAGAGAAGACTATATATGTTGATTAGATTATAATTGGGTTATTTTAGTTTGATCTAGCATTAGATTCGATCAATATATTGATTTCATTATTGTTGGGTAATGCACAATCATTCCTCAAACCGGCCAGTCCTACCTGGCTTTTGTTTGTCTTAAGTCAATATGTGACAAACAATATGTGAAAAATATCTGACAAAACTATTTTTGTTATCTTGCTGTTTTCTTTGTTTTCATGCAATAATAACTTGATGTTGAGGTAACTACTGTTAGCATCGGCTGTAGGAATACAGTTGTATATTAATGGTTTTTAGATTTTGTTGTATGCGCAGTTTTTGTATGTGTGTGCGCGCATGAGTTCTTGTACGTGAGTGCGCAAGACTCCACCCAAGTTGCGGCACCGGCGCAGCGGAGACCGAATGAACTGCGCTTCACGATAATGGAAGAACTATGGGAGACATGACAACGACATACAGGATCCTAAGTGTATTTGGCGAAGTAGAGAAAAAACGATTGTTTAAGTCTTGGAACAACGGAACGATGAGGTGAGAATAGCTTGAGCTACCTCATCCCTTTGTGTGTATTTTACCTCAATAAACTTATTTCAATTTCAATTTCAATTTCAATGAGGCAAGTATGGAAACAAGATAAATGAGTCGTATATGTCAGAAATCGCTTCTCCAGTGTTATAATTGTCAATAAGTGGAATGGGTTAGGCCAGGAATAGGTTGATGCTAACTCAATGCACAAGTTTACGACTAAATTGTATTAGAAACATGTGGAAATTGGGCCATGTATTAAGGTATAAATGTTGACATGGATGAGTTGGGAGCCGACTTTAACCCTCGAAACTTATCTAGGGGAGAAAACACACACACACACACACACACACACACACACACACACACACACACACACACACACACACACACACACACACACATACACACACACACACACACACACAACGAGTACTGTGTACACACAGTACTCGCTACTTGAAGACGGATGGACAGAGCTCTGGGGGTCGTAGTTCTAAGGGCCCGGATTCGATTCCCGGTCAAGGCAGAAACAAATAGACAGAGTATCGTTCATCTGATGCACCTGTTCACCTAGCAGCAAATAGGTGCCTGGGAATCAGAGAGCTGCTACGAGCTGCATCTTGGAGTGTGTGTTTGTGTGTGTGTGTGTGTGTGTGTGTGTGTGTGTGTGTGTGTGTGTGTGTGTGTGTGTGTGTGTGTGTGTGTGTGTGTATGTCTGAGAAATATGTAGGTAAGATAGAAAGAAAATTGGTTGAGAATCAGTACATTTTACAACCGATGGTTAATAAGGCGGAGTCCAAGAGCTAACAGCTTAGTTCTGTAGGCACAAATAATAAATACAAATAGTAAATACACATACACACGCAACATAATTATTCTTGCGTGCACTCAACTCAACAAACCCACAGCGGTTGTGGTGTGTCATAATATCAAGATGAATCAATTACCTTGCAAAAATATGTCCATAAATTCCAGTTTTGACCATCTTCCTCGATTTTGCTGCATGTGAATCGTTTAAATTAATTTTTATTCTGTGTATATACTTGCCAATTATGTGTGTGTGTGTGTGTGTGTATGTGTGTGTGTGTGTGTGTGTGTGTGTGTGTGTGTGTGTGTGTGTGTGTGTGTGTGTGTGTGTGTGTGTGTGTATTCACCTATTTGTATTCACCTATTTGTGCTTGCCGGGGGTTGAGCTCTGCTCTTTCGGCCCGCCTCTCAACTGTCAATCAATCAACTGTTACTAATTACTATTTTTCCCCCTCCACACACACACACACACACACACACACACACACACACACACACACACACACACACACACACACACACACACACACACACAGGAAGCAGCCCGTAGCAGCTGTCTATTTCCCAGGTACATATTTACTGCTAAGTGAACAGGAGCATCAGGACTACGAATCCCGTGCGCTGTCCACTGTGTGTGTGTGTGTAAATCACGAAGAAATTAACACGTGATGAGCAATATGACAGTGTCAGACCACGAAGGAAGGATTAAAACAGGAGTTTTCTCAAGTAATTTCGTATATAATAATACGTCTTCAGAAGGATGAAGATCCTTCTGAAGATGTATTATTATATACGAAAGTCCTTAGCTAATTCCTGTCTTAATTCTTCCGTCGTGGCTTCGTGGTCTGACACTGTCATATTATATATATATATATATATATATATATATATATATATATATATATATATATATATATATATATATATATATATATATATATACCTGCACCATCATACACTTCACATATATAACAAACATAATCCACTCAAACCTATTTTTCTTTTTCATAAATATATACTTTGATATAAAAATAAAACTAATCCCTCCCAAATATAGAAAACGGACAGCAAGAACCAAAAAAGAAAGCAAACCCAAACACATTAAAATTAGTAAACACTAGAATGCGTAAACACGGAAAAACAAAACAAAACAGAAAAACAAAGACATAATGCGCGCGTAAACCTAAAAATCGTAGCTATAAAAATTCGTAAACACGGAAAAAGTTAAGATCAAAAAGCGTAATTATACATAAAAAGCGTATATATATATATATATATATATATATATATATATATATATATATATATATATATATATATATATATATATATATATATATATATTATTTTTCCAATTAAAAGGAATTTGTTGTCCGTTGGGAGGGGGAAAAAATATTGTACCATTTATTGAAGCCAAAATATAATGAAATTGAGAGAACACACACGGAAAATTACCACTAACTCCCTCAAAATTGATATGAAGCACGAAGCGTGTTTCGTCGAGGTAAATAATAATAGCAATTGGAAGATCTAATATAATTAGGCTTGAATATATATCTATAATACAATAAATCACAGACAAAATGAATATCAACGATGGAATTATTTTATTTTATTTTATTTAATTAGGACTGACATGATTGATATATGTCATCACTTATATTGATTTAGAATACACACAAAACACACACACACACACACAAACACCCACACACACACACACACACACACACACACACACACACAAACACACACAAAACACACACAAAACACACACACACACACACAAACACCCACACACACACACACACACACACACACACACACACACACACACACACACACACACACACAAACACCCACACACACACACACACACACACACACACACACACACACACACACACACACACACACACACCCACACACACACACACACACACACCCACACACACACACACACACACACACACACACACACACACACAAACACCCACACACACACACACACAAACACCCACACACACACACACACACACACACACACACACACACACACACACACACACAAACACCCACACACACACACACACAAACACCCACACACACACACACACACACACACACACACACACACACACACACACACACACACACACACATCGGATACCTTTCAGTCACCTTTCGAAGATGTTGTTTTATTCAGCACGAGACACGAGAGGAGGTCACGAGGGTAAAGACAATCACTTGACCTGCGGCATATATGAACGAGAGAAGACCCTATATATGCACCCCGGCCTGCTGACTCTCCTGTTTACACAAGAAACTTTTAACCTCCCGAGCGACATTACGGGCTATTCCTGCCCGTGCCACCTCTCGGGTGGCTTAATCTTCATCAATCATTCAATCTGAACGACAAATGACAGTAACAGTAAGGAACTAACACAAGGGATCACCCGGAACACACACACACACACGTACACATACACACACACACACACGTACACATACACACACACACACACACGTACACATACACACACACACACACGTACACATACACACACACACACACATTGGGTGGCCTGGTACACATGTCTTCAGAGGAGAACAGCCATTGGGGTTCAGGGTTCGAGTCTCTTAGACCCCAGATGAACGGACGGTAAACAAAATATATATATAATGTTTCTATCGATAGTCATTAACCGAGATAAACAAAAAATAGGTATCTGATCATCCTTTCCATTTCCCTGATGGGATTATTAAAATCAAACACTATCCTTTATATATATATGTGTGTTGTGAATACAAGTTCCAACACTATAAAAGGTAAGGAATCTCAGAGCTTAGCGGAACTTAGTAATCACTATTCAAAGCGCCACATATGTCCTACAAGTTTATGAAATGTTTAAAAATTCGTGGTCTGAGCTTTCGAAGTCATGTGTGTGTGTGTTCTTCAAGCACTTCATTGTCCAACATCAAGACCATATAATTCAAAATATATTATTTCTTAAATACATATTGAATTTATTTTACCAAGAGAATTACAAGCAGTGTTTTAGGTATATTGCTTTATCTATGTCTTTGCATTTATATATATATATATATATATATATATATATATATATATATATATATATATATATATATATATATATATATATATATATATTTATATATATATGTCGTACCTAGTAGCCAGAACGCACTTTTCAGCCTACTATGCAAGGCCCGATTTGCCTAATAAGCCAAGTTTTCCTGAATTAATATATTTTCTCTACTTTTTTTATTATGAAATGATAAAGCTACCCATTTCATTATGTATGAGATCAATTTTTTTTATTGGAGTTAAAATTAACGTAGATATATGACCGAACCTAACCAACCCTACCTAACCTAACCTAACCTATCTTTATAAGTTAGGTTAGGTTAGGTAGCCGAAAAAGTTAGGTTAGGTTAGGTTAGGTAGGTTAGGTAGTCGAAAAACAATTAATTCATGAAAACTTGGCTTATTAGGCAAATCGGGCCTTGCATAGTAGGCAGAGAAGTGCGTTCTGGCTACTAGGTACGACATATATATATATATATATATATATATATATATATATATATATATATATATATATATATATATATATATATATATATATATATATATATTATCTACAGCATCACCATCTACATTAAACAAATCCTTTACCGTCAACCTAAATTCTCCAAAGTCCCACCAGTTGCCTCGCCTCTTGCTTCCTTAATTTCAAGTAATCGGAACTTTATAATGAACAAAATCTAACAAAAAAACAGTTGTTCAAAGTTCAGTATGAACGTTCTTCCACTCGTTGTTCCTCCCTCCAGCACAGTAGCTTATTATGTTAATTGGTGTTCCTCCAGAATGTTCATTAACTCTAGATAAATAGTTTGGTCATAGCTCTAAATGAAAAAAAAACAAAAATAAAGATGTTTATCCTGCCTCAGGATCCCCATAAAAGCATGAATATACATATTATAAAAAAGTATATAAATCCTATACAAACTTTCCACCCCATCCTCCTCCCAACCCATAATTTAATTTAACTCATTTTTTTGTAGTAACTACGTAATTACCTTAACCTGTAGTTAATTAAATCACCTTGTATAAATAACAACAGGGCCCCCACTATCAGCATTAGATGGATTATCAAATAAACTAAATGGACAAAGAGTGATTTAAATTATACTCCATTACAGCCGAGCGGTTTCAGGCCGGGTAATATAGATACAAGGATGAGAGAGCCTCGCCGTGGAACCACTCACTACGTAACATCTCTCATGTTAGCGTATGTAAAACAGTTGAGGCAATAATGAGCTTACCTTCAGGCGGCAGCTTACCTGTGTGTGTGTGTGTGTGTGTGTGTGTGTGTGTGTGGGTGGGTGGGTGTGTGTGTGTGTGTGTGTGTACTCACCTAGTTGTGCTTGCGGGGGTTGAGCTCTGGCTCTTTGGTATGTGTGTGTCTTTGTGTGTGTGTGAGGGTGTGTGTGTGTGTGGGGGGGGGGGTGTGGGTGTGTGTGTGGGTGTGTGTGTGTGTGGGTGTGTGTGTGTGTGGGTGTGTGTGTGTGCCGACGGCGTCCATAATACCCGCATCAAGATGAATAATTAACAGTTGTTTTTAATATTCTTAGAGCTCGCTTAAGTAAGGAAAACAAGGGTTCCCCTTCTTGCGTCCAAACGAGACAGAGAATGTAATGTGGATGTCCCTTGAGAGGTCTGTTTTATACTTAGAAAGATACTTACTTAGAAAGATACTTACTTAGAAAGATACTTACTTAGAAAGATACTTACTTAGAAAGATACTTACTTAGAAAGATACTTACTTAGAAAGATACTTACTTAGAAAGATACTTACTTAGAAAGATACTTACTTAGAAAGATGCTTACATAGAAAGATACTTACTTAGAAAGATACTTAGAAAGATACTTACTTAGAAAGATCTGTGTAAATATAATAGGTCGCGAGTAAGTTCAGTTGAACTTTAACTAGAGAGCATATTTTGTAGCGTTATCTTGAGGTTATCTTGAGACGATTTCGGGGGCTTAGCGTCCCCGCGGCCCGGTCCTCGACCAGGCCTCTTTTTTTGTTACACATCCCCCAGGAAGCAGCAGCCCGTAGCAGCTGTCTAACTCCCAGGTACCTATTTACTGCTAGGTAACAGGGGCTTCAGGGTGAAAGAAACTTTTTTGCCTATTTCTCTCCGCCTCCACCGGGGATCGAACCCGGAACCTCAGGCCTACGAATCCAAAGCGCTGTCCACTCAGCTATCAGGCTCATAAACTCCCATTTACGAGGCAGTAATTTGTGCTACAAATATCAGGCTTCAAAATAATTGTACCGTGTCTCGCTCATGTGAAACATTCAGCGGTTCGATCCCCAGCTACACTACGTGGCGGCTCCGGCGCAGCTCAACGCTAGTTTTTGTATTAGCACGTTGCTTTTTTGACGTATATTTTATCTAAGGCCCCGATAAAACTGTCGTACTAGAAAAATGGTCGCGGCACGCGAAATTTTCACATACTCTCCCGTTTTCTGTTTTGGGTCCTCTGGTAGGTTAGGATAAGGGGCACTCTAGCACGACTGTTTCTTGACGTACGTTAGGTTAAGCTTAGGGATTACTGCTCAAATTATTTGCTATATACCTGGTTGATACCTGGTTGATGGGGTTCTGGGAGTTCTTCTACTCCCCAAGCCCGGCCCGAGGCCAGGCTTGACTTGTGAGAGTTTGGTCCACCAGGCTGTTGCTTGGAGCGGCCCACACAGGCCCACATAGCCCACCACAGCCCGGTTGGTCCGGCACTCCTTGGAGGAATAAATCTAGTTTCCTCTTGAAGATGTCCATACTTTAGACTTCCAATAATAAACAAAAAACGTGAAATGTTTTGAATGTAATGAACCATATTGAGTATATTTCATCAAAAGAAGATATTGTTTCTATATTTTTTGAAGGATGGCGCTGTGGAACAGACACCAGAAGTATCCAAAGAGAAGGGGTTCGAAAATTTCTAACTATGTTCCGGGAATATTGCAAAAAATGTTGACGAGAACTTTCGATTCATTTTCAGATAATTCCTATCACGTGATCATTATACCTCAGTGTAACTCTGATGTAATAATAAGCATTTGATATCCAAAGAAATCATATTGTTTGGTTAATTTCATTTCATGCTATTTAAAGCATGTTGGATTATGCTCTAATATAATTAAAGTAATTAAAATGCATGTTTAATTATATTTAATGCATGCTTAATTAACGTTTAATTAATGCATATTTAATTTTTGGCCCCTAGGGATTTACAAATGCGGATTAACACGAGATTTGTTTTTTTTTTGTTTTTTTTGGAGGAGACAAGCAGTGGGTTTTCTCCCCTCCCCACAACATATGATGCTGGACACATGTGATACATATGACGACATGCTGGCTCACTGCATGACACATAAGCTTGACGTGCTTAGGGTCAGGAAGCTTCACCGGGGGATGTGTCAAGTTGAGGCCAAACCCTTTTGTCTCCATGAAAACAAAAAAAATAAAATCACCAAAAGACACGACATATATTTTTAAACTTGGTTTTAGGGGGTATTAATATATTGTTATTTAAGATATAACTGAATTTAATATCTATAATAACTAGTAATTTAATAATAGGAGATAACTAATTGAAATCAATTTTATCTATCCCTGTTTGAAAAGATGTTAAATAATCTGTATATAATCTTATACTTATAAAGAGGTATAAGGACACCACAGGATCTATAAGACTCTGACTTACCTCGAGAAATTATTAAGATAATTAAGATAATATTTTAAAATAATATATATATATATATATATATATATATATATATATATATATATATATATATATATATATATATATATATTAGTATATTTTGGTAGCAGTCTTTCCTGTAGACATATATTATTAAATATGACCGAAAAAGTAAGATTAATAATTCTAACACGAATTTTCTCAATCCTTCGTACATTATGCTTCACTGTTGGAGGTAAATCAAAAATCACTTCTCCAAAATTCATTTTTATTTTTATTTTTATTTACAAAACACATTATTTATTTATTAAACACATTATTTATTTATTAAACAACACAGAAATCATCGATAGATACAGCGACAGCAGGCGGCTTGACGTTTGCGAGGCACTACACATCAAGAAGTCAACACCAGCAATCAACAGCCAATTATTGCACCACTATATTCTACCCACCTCAAGACTCCGCTCCAATATAGAAGCATCAAGAAATATGGACCAATAGGCTTTCTACAAACACTTCTATTCAATACCCATTTTTTCGTGTTCTGTCTTGTGTTGATACTTTTAATACCCTATTAATATCCTCTAGTGTTCTGTCTTGTGTTAATGCCACATCATCCTTCCCACCTCACTCAAATGTAATGCCACATCACCCTTCCCACCTCACTCAAATGTAGATATAAAATCAGGGAAACGCAAGTTCTAATCAGTTGTGTATTTGTGAAGTCTTTGAAAATGTAATAAGTTTTACGAAACGCGCCCGTGTCGCGTCAGACTAGAAATAAAAATGAATTTTGGAGAAGTGATTTTTGATTTACCTCCAACAGTGAAGCATAATGTACGAAGGATTGAGAAAATTCGTGTTAGAATTATTAATCTTACTTTTTCGGTCATATTTAATAATATATATATATATATATATATATATATATATATATATATATATATATATATATATATATATATATATATATATATATATATATATATAATTTACACTTTTTTCAAATGCAGTTTTTCACTCGAATTTTATTTTATGAAATGTTGCATGTAGAGAGGCATCAATGTATATAGTAGAATGTATAGAAATATATGTGAAATTAGACAATACGGTTGATAAGGCGCTCGTGAAAAATGAAAAAATAGCGGCAGCGGCCATCATGTGATGTCGGCGGCGGCGGCGGCGGCCAGGCAGACCGCCGTCCCTCTGTACCGCCGTCCCTCTGTACCGCCGTCCCTCTGTAGGGTGGTCCCTCTGTACCGTGGTCCCTCTGTAGGGTGGTCCCTCTGTACCGTGGTCCCTCTGTAGCGTGGTCCCACTGTAGCGTGGTCCCTCTGTAGCGTGGTCCCTCTGTACCGTGGTCCCTCTGTACCGTGGTCCCTCTGTACCGTGGTCCCTCTGTAGCGTGGTACCTCTGTACCGTGGTCCCTCTGTAGCGAGGTCCCTCTGTACCGCCGTCCCTCTGTACCGTGGTCCCTCTGTAGGGTGGTCCCTCTGTACCGTGGTCCCTCTGTAGCGTGGTCCCACTGTAGCGTGGTCCCTCTGTAGCGTGGTCCCTCTGTACCGTGGTCCCTCTGTACCGTGGTCCCTCTGTAGCGTGGTACCTCTGTACCGTGGTCCCTCTGTAGCGAGGTCCCTCTGTACCGCCGTCCCTCTGTAGGGTGGTCCCTCTGTACCGTGGTCCCTCTGTAGCGTGGTCCCACTGTAGCGTGGTCCCTCTGTAGCGTGGTCCCTCTGTACCGTGGTCCCTCTGTAGCGTGGTCCCTCTGTACCGTGGTCCCTCTGTAGCGTGGTCCCTCTGTACCGCCGTCCCTCTGTAGCGTGGTCCCTCTGTACCGTGGTCCCTCTGTACCGTGGTCCCTCTGTACCGTGGTCCCTCTGTAGCGTGGTCCCACTGTAGCGTGGTCCCTCTGTAGCGTGGTCCCTCTGTACCGTGGTCCCTCTGTACCGTGGTCCCTCTGTAGCGTGGTACCTCTGTACCGTGGTCCCTCTGTAGCGAGGTCCCTCTGTAGCGTGGTCCCTCTGTACCGTGGTCCATCTGTACCGTGGTCCCTCTGTACTGCCGTCCCTCTGTACCGCTGTCCCTCTGTACCGCCGTCCCTCTGTACCGCTGTCCCTCTGTACCGCCGTCCCTCTGTACCGCTGTCCCTCTGTACCGCCGTCCCTCTGTACCGCCGTCCCTCTGTACCGTGGTCCCTCTGTACCTCTGGATGGTTTGGTTTCCAGCTCCAGCCCTGTCATCCAAGTGAGATATATATATATATATATATATATATATATATATATATATATATATATACATATACATATATCACTAAGAACTCTTTGACCCGGCCAGGATTCGAACCCATGCCGTTAGGGGTGATCCTGGACGGCATGGGTTCGAATCCTGGCCGGGTCAAAGAGTTCTTAGTGATATATGGCTTGCGCGTTCATGCAGCTTTCTCACATATATACATATATATATATGTATATATATATATATATATATATATATATATATATATATATATATATATATATATATATATATATATATATATAATTCGGCAATATCATGAACCAACGAAATTTCATAACCAATGAAATATCAAAATTACTAAAGCCACGTAATATCAATGTAGCATTTAGGAAGCTTGAAATATATAAGAAAAAACCTCTCCTATTAAAAATGACCAAACTAGTTGTAATGGTTGTGTGTATAGAAGTCCAAGTAATGACTAATATCATCTATGACAAACTGATATAAACTCCGAGACCAAAGTATAAAAATCCACAAATATATATATATAGCATAAGGACGAGTCTGGTGCCTTGTTTAATTATATCATGTGATTGCAATCATCTGGGGTTGACTAATTCAAGCAAAGACTGTTGATTGTAAATCTGTTAGTAAAAGATATATATATTATTGAATTTTCCTTTATTAAAAAAAGGGGTTTAGGATTGTATAGGATAGACAGTTTTATAATTGGTAAGACTTGTTTCCAATTAAAAAATAAGTTTTCCTGAAGTTATATATATTTTGTCCACATTTTTCATTATGAAATGGTAAAGCTCTCCATTACATCATATATGATTACTAAAATATATATTATTTCTCACTATATCATTGCAGTGAAGAATGGATATAGTTCAAGATGGCTTATTCCCTGAAGTATATCGATTAGTTCAGTTGATCTATTTCCCCATCATGTCACTCTATTCAATATTATGTTTGTGTTTCTTAATCTACTCGGGTGTGAGGGAGTTATGTAATCCCACACATCCATGTGTTCTCTGTCTACTGAGCTCTTGAAAATGTGTTAAATTACGAAAGCGCTCGAAATATTTTTGGTTTATTTACTCCCGTATGGATCCGTACACAGACACAGACACACACACACACACACACACACACACACACACACACACACACACACACACACACACACACACACACACACACGATAATTAGCCAGAATGAAAACAAACTATTGATTCAAATGACCATTTTGACCAAATTTGAAAGAAGGCAAGACTAAACAAATTTCTAAGTCACTTAACCGCTTTCTCAACCCATTCGACTGCTATCGTATTAATAAGTGACACTCTGAGGTTGACAAGTGCCATCCTGAAGTTGAAAAGTGCCACCCTAAGACTGACAAGGGCCACCTTGATATTGACAAGTTAATCAGACTGGCTGACGCCCCTGCATGCAGCAGGCTGACGAGAGTAACAGACTGGTTGATCAAGTATCCATTGTAGGTGTTAATCCTTCCCTGGAATAGGTCTTCGAGTCATGTCTTTTATATTGAGAAGGAAGATGTCGAAAAGTCTTGCCCTCTCTTTACACCATAGAATTATCTCTTAAGAGTGCCTATTTCAACCCTATTTTTAAATAGGGATATTTTTGCTCATATTACCACGTCTCTGGGTTTCCTATAACCCATTTACCACCCCGTAATTGAAGTAAATGGTCAAAATAGGGGAACCTACGGTTCACCAGTAACCCCTGTTATCTTAGAGGTAACCCCATGGCTGTTACCTACAACGGTAACGCCTTGTTGTTACCTACAACGGTAACGCCTTGTCGTTACCTACAACGGTAACGCCTTGTCGTTACGATGCAAAAATAGGAAGGGGGAGAGAGCTATCAGGAGAAAGCGTCAAGCCATTAAGACTATATTGCACTTGAAAAGGGTCAGGATAAGGACTTAGGATTGGACGTGGTGGGGGGGGGGGGGGAAGGAATAGGAACAGAATGAAGAGATAACGATGGGAAAGCTTGATGTTGTGAAGAACGTGAAGAATGAGGAATGTGAGAGAGAGAGAGAGAGAGAGAGAGAGAGAGAGAGAGAGAGAGAGAGAGAGAGAGAGAGAGAGAGAGAGAAAGAGAGAGAGAGAGAGAGAGAGAGAGAGTAAGATAGACAAGGCTTGGGACGGAACCATACGCATTTATGTCCGTCCGTCTGGTAATGGCGTGGTCGCTTCCTCTACAATGTAGAGTGTAAACTGGAGAGTCTACAGAGAGTGTAGACTCTCCTCACCGCTTGTACTAGGAGCGGCACCAATCACTCGTTCATCGACTAGTCCTCGCCCCGCAAATTATGCGAATTTTCACGTAATAAATTGCAGTCAAAGATAGCATCACACATGTTATTTTATATAAATAAACTTGCTGGAGCTGATCCTTTATGTCCGGTTATCTGGTGTTCAACACACTAGAGGAAATAGTAATTGCTTAGCGGAGCCGGAAGTTCTATCTCGACTAATTGACAGGAGAATGGACGTAGATGAGGTGATGATGGTGGTAGGAGGGCGGGTTAGTGGTGGTGGTTGTGGGTTAGTGGTGGTGGTTGTGAGAGTGAAGGGAAGATGGTGGGTAGGAGAAGGTGGTGGCAGACAGGAGATATCATCCATGATATCCTTTCCTCAACCTCCAAAATTACGAAACATTCCCGGGGAATTTATGCAAGGATATCGCTAATATAACGTACGTGTTCGTTAACTGATAAGATCAAGTTAATTCTCTAATTCTGGAGTGGGGGGGAAGAATTATTGCTATAATTTTGCCTAATGATGCCAAATTCTGGAGATACTCTGACCTCATCTGCATATGGGATGTGTATTTGCATAAGTACCGCTTCTGTTGTACGTCCTGGAGTACTCTGTGAGTACAGTACTGTGTATTCTGTAAGTATGTCACTGTGTACTCTATGAATACTTCCTAATGCACTCTGTGAGTACTTCCTGGTGCACTCTGTGAGTACGTCATTTTGTACTTTACATTATTTTAACGAACTTGGGATAACACAAATTCTACGATTATATCTTAGATATTCTCGAAAATATATTCGACATCTTTGTCAATTTTGTTTAGATAATATATAAAGGTTTATATATATATATATATATATATATATATATATATATATATATATATATATATATATATATATATATATATATATATATATATATATATATATATATATATATATATATGAAGATAATTCACATTTATAAAAAAAATATTTATTAAAATTTAAGGTAAACCATGTGAATTAAATCCACACAGTGCTCTAAAGTTTGTAATATAATATTCATAATATTTTTCAGGAGAGAAGTTAGGTAACTTACCTAGAGAAAGCGCCAAGGAAAGTTATGAGGACTTACGCCAAGAGGGGATATGAGGACAAGGATATGGAGATACTAGGAAAGGAGGAAGGAGGGTGCCTATGTAACCCTTTGCACCATCGGGGGGGGGGGGGGGGGATCGAACCCCGACTCAGCAAGAAGCGAGGGCTACAACATTCGTTTTCCATTGTCTCAACGTCTGTTTTGTTGCAAGGTCGAGTTGTCTCTCAAGATCACCTTTCCCTACCTTAACTTATCTTCAAGTCTCCTCATAGTGTCTTCCGTCAGGTCTCCTGATGGGCTTTGCATGCCCAAACGTGCCCATCAGGCCTGCTCAAGTGCTTCCCAGGCCACTCTAGTAGTGCTCTGCTGACCCACCCAGTGCTCTGCTGACCCACCCCAGTGCTCTGCTGACCCACCCAGTGCTCTGCTGACCCACCCAGTGCTCTGCTGACCCACCCACAGCTCTGCTGACCCATCCAGTGCTCTGCTGACCCACCCCAGTGCTCTGCTGACCCACTCAGTGCTCTGCTGACCCACCCAGTGCTCTGCTGGCCCATTTAGTGCTCTGCTGACCCATCCAGTGCTCTGCTGACCCACCACAGTGCTCTGCTGACCCACCCAGTGCTCTGCTGACCCACCCAGAGCTCTGCTGACCCATCCAGTGCTCTGCTGACCCACCCCAGTGCTCTGCTGACCCACCCAGTGCTCTGCTGACCCACCCCAGTGCTCTGCTGATCCACCCAGTGCTCAGCTGACCCACCCAGTGCTCTGCTGACCCACTCAGTGCTCTGCTGACCCACCCAGTGCTCTGCTGACCCACCCAGTGCTCTGCTGGCCCATTTAGTGCTCTGCTGACCCATCCAGTGCTCTGCTGACCCACCACAGTGCTCTGCTGACCCACCCAGTGCTCTGCTGACCCACCCAGAGCTCTGCTGACCCATCCAGTGCTCTGCTGACCCACCCCAGTGCTCTGCTGACCTACCCAGTGCTCTGCTGACCCACCCAGTGCTCTGCTGACCCATCCAGTGCTCTGCTGACCCACCCAGTGCTCTGCTGACCAACCCAGTGCTCTGCTGACCCACCACAGTGCTCTGCTGACCCACCACAGTGCTCTGCTGACCCACCCAGTGCTCTGCTGACCCAACCAGTGCTCTGCTGACCCACCACAGTGCTCTGCTGACCCACCCAGTGCTCTGCTGACTTACCCAGTGGACTACAACAACATTCTACAGAAGTCAAGCAAATTAAACTCAAAATAACTTTCACAAACAAGGAATGTGTTAAGAGCCAAAAATAAGTATATAAAGAGAGACAGGGAGGCACGAATTCACTTAATAAAACACACACACACACACACGGGGGCCTCGTAGCCTGGTGGATAGCGCGCAGGATTCGTAATTCTGTGGCGCGGGTTCGATTCCCGCACGAGGCAGAAACAAATGGGCAAAGTTTCTTTCACCCTGAATGCCCCTGTTACCTAGCAGTAAATAGGTACCTGGGAGTTAGTCAGCTGTCACGGGCTGCTTCCTGGTGTGTGTGTGTGTGTGTGTGTGGTGTGGAAAAAAAAAAAAAAGTAGTTAGTAAACAGTTGATTGACAGTTGAGAGGCGGGCCGAAAGAGCAAAGCTCAACCCCCGCAAAAACACAACTAGTAAACACACACACACACACACACACACACACATGGCTATGTAGGGACAGATCGATCTATACCTAGACGCTGGTGAGAGAGCGACACACTTGCAGACGATACCTGAAGCCCTTTACGATACCTGTGGTCTTTCCGATACCTGAAGAGACCACACACATCACCTAATCCGAAGGCAAACGGGTATCGTAGAGCCACGGCGACGGTTGCTGGTCGGGATTGGGAATAGGGAATGGGGGGTGTACAATACCCCCTGGAAGATTGGCTCATACGCGCAGAGACCGTCACTATATCGCTATATCGTCACTATAGGGACCGAGGAGGACGAGCCGAGGGAAGGGGGTATTGACTGATATCGTTGAGGATAGCGAGTACATGGGCCCTTCTGCTTCCGGCCCCGCGACCTGAGGGGATTCAAGGGAGTGTGGGAAAAGATATATATATATATATATATATATATATATATATATATATATATATATATATATATATATATATATATATATATATATATATATATCGAGCTTTGAGTCTCGGCTCGTTCCTCTCAGGTTTCTCCCCCAACGTCAAGAAACTGTCGTACTAAGATGCCTCTTATCCTAATCTTAGCAGAGGATGCAAAACAGAAAACGGAACTGTATGTCAATTTCGCGGGCAGCGACCATTTTCTAGAACGACGATTTTGTTGAGTTCTTAGGTAGAATATACGTCAAAATGCCAACGTTCTATTACGAGAACGGGTTGATGAGTTTGTCGGGATTGACTCAACGTTGAGAGGGAAGGGGCAGCTGTAGGGATTTGGGAGGCAGGGGATATGGTGTTAAATTCGGGAAGGGAATGGAAAAGGAGGGGGTTAAGTTGTGGTTGAGCCTTTCTGTGGTAATGGCGGTTGTGAGGCAGTGTGGTGGCGCGCGTAGATGTGGTAGATGTCTGTCTGTGGTACATGTGGAATGTTTGTGTTGATGCTGGGGTAAAGGAGGGAAGGGTGGATATAGGTGTTCTGTGTTCAGCCTATCTATAGTGGCGGAAAATGGAAGGAATGTCAACATAAATTTTTGACATCAGAGGCAAAACAAATTGTCTCCACACGCTACGATAATATGCAGTTAATTCATTCAGTTCAGTACGCCAACAACATGTTTTAAATTGTACAAAATAGTTTAACACGAATATTTAATGCAAAGGATATCAAATCATTTCAGCCTTTAAATATAACGATTTTGCTTTCTAACTACAGTAACTATCTAAAGAAGGTACCAAGCCCGGGAGACTATGTATCACCGTCTGTGTCGCTGGATATTCACAAGACGCTTAATATCACTCAAGATGCAAATCCGTCAACCAAATGACTTTAAGCGAGTAATATCCAAGGTATCAGATTCACCAAGAATTTAATCGAGGGTCAATTGTCCCGGAGAAACAACCTGAAAGCAAAACGAACGATATTCCTGAAAATTGAAACATTCCAAACGAAGGTGAACGATTGTAAGTGGAACAACGCAGCTCAGGACAAAACAAAAAAGGGAACAGTACATTGTTCCATTAACTGTCCATGAGTTAAGTGCGTATAACTGATACGCAGTCTAGCCAAAGCCGTTCCCCATCGTCTAATACGGAGACTGGAGGAAGGCCAAGGTGGAAAGGTCACCTTGAGGAGCCATCACTTTGTCACCAGTAACGCCAGCCCAGCGACTCTGCCAACGGTAGCGGAATGCAGAATGAATTACTGGGTTAGAAATCCGAATAAGCAAGTTCAAGGGGGAACTATTGCAAGTCTGAATAGCCTCCTTAACGGCGATGTTCACAAAGTTCGCTCTAGGTTGCACCAATATGGCTGACAACCCAAGCAAAAATTATCTTGTCTTACATCCGCGAGAGATAAGCAGCTGGGAGTATTACATATCAACCACCATAGGACACAAAAGGTTAAATGACTCCAAGAGCTAATCGCGAGAGCCAACCCACAATGATAAAGGAGTGTTGACGTCGATAAAGCAGCTGCCGAAGAGCATTGGGACAATTGCAAATAGTTGTTGTGTTCCACCCACGGCGTGGGCGGGAGTGAGGGTGTTGTTGCCGACACCGTGCGAGGTGTCGAAGACAGTACATACCATCACGTCCATCTGGTAGAAAGAGGAGGCTGGTTTCAGCACGCGATCTCTGGCAGGTTGACGGACGAAAGGCACAAGAGCTGTGGTGCAATACAGTACGGTGCAGAGCATCAAGACCACGAAGGGTAGAGAGACACAGAGACAGAGAAGCCGAGGAATGAGCGGGACAGCCATAGTCAAGTTTAGACGGCCCAAGTTTAAGTTGGGTCGTCTCAAGTTTAGACAGTCCGAGAGGCTAGTGTATATAAAGGAGTGTGCGCGCCTATCCGCACCACAAGCATTATGGGACAAGATTACAAGTAAGATCATGTTCATAGACCAGTCATCACGGTAAAGAAGGTCGTAGGGGTGACCAGGACAAACGCAGGGGGTCAAAGGTCAACCCAAAAAGTATAGCAGTGTCCCATTTACAAATTGGGATTGCAATACAGTAAAAAGTCATAGCACAAGTCTTAACACTATTTTCAAATCCTTACCAATATTTAAGCTGAACCAACATAAAAGAATTGCGTCAGTACCTCTTAAGGAATGGAAAAGATTAAGTTACAAGCAATTCACGTATGACTCAGTTTTTTCTTGAGAATGAAACAAGCAGCCAACAATGGCTGATAACAGCTATCATAGTTTCTGATAACAGTCTATCATAGTTTCTGTTTTCAATTGTTGCGATAAATGCCCAATTTTCCAATATTACTAATGATCCATAACCGCAAACTCGTATAGTGTCTCAGTGTGAAAAAGACACATTTCAAACGGGCATTTTCTTTACTGTTTCAAGTTTTGATGTAGAAGAGGCAGTGTTGCCATGTGCAATGTAACTTGCCATGGGGTCAACTTTGCTTGCAAAGTTAACCAATTTGCGTTACATTTCGTTGTTCCTTGTTCAATATATTTGATTTGTTTATACATATGGTTATTTAAGTTAGCGAATTTCAGTTGGTATATATATATTCTCCATTTCCAATATAATTACGTTTAATTGCCGTGATTAATTTGTAATTTGCCAAGCTACCGTGGACTAATGTGAATTATATGTCCATCTTTCCTATGTTTCAATACTACCGTGAAATAACCAATGTTAAATTATATTACTATAATTTATTAAATAATGTTAAGAGTGCATTTTGTTAATTGAACTCAGTATATCGAATTTTTACGCTGAATATATATATATATATATATATATATATATATATATATATATATATATATATATATATATATATATATATATATATATATATATAAAAGGTTATTATGCTTAACAATGAATTAATAATGTAGTTGGCTATGTAACCATCCAGGAGATGGTTACATAGGTGAAGTAGATCACATGTAACCAGGATGCTATTAAACTTCTCTTACACACACACACAAACACACACACACACACCGTTTGTGAACGAAATAAATAAACCTATGGGACAATATTTATTAAAACCAAAAACATTACATATAATAAATTAACAAATCACTGTGTGAGTGAAGAATCCATAAATCTTTGGGCAAATATTTTCTCCCTGTGCAGGAGGTCAAAGACCTTGTCGGCCTTCAGCAAGTCTTCGGTCGCGCGGCACCTTCTGCCAAAGCGGCGGCGGAATGAGCCGGCGGCAATCCAGTTCTTTCCCTCTTTCCTAAACACCCAACTCTCGTAGGCCCAGTCCTCGAGGACGTGCACCTGACTGATGATATTATCTGCGAAGCGGACACACTTGGTTTTCTTCTGGTGGCGGCCATCGTCGCCGGAGACCTTTTCCTTCTCCATGGTAGGCTGCTTCACACTATCAAGAACCAGTAGAACACTTCTGGTAATAATATACCAGATGCAAGAATCATAGTTAGGCAGATCTAACAATAATTATTGTTGGGTTATAGCCACTTGGCTACGGCCAAAATTCTTCTGAAATAAATTTAGTCAGTTTTGACTTATTCTGTGTCACAGAGAACGGGAATGTTAAACAATTTTTTTAGCTCTAGTTCTCCTTCATGACGAGTCCTAAAGCCGTTTTGCTGCACGATGGGAGTATATTTTGCCATTGATTCCATTGGGTTATGCAGCCCATGTGAAGGAAACATGACAACATGAAACAGCTTTTAGGATGCATAAACGATGACCAACATGAGTGGCAGCTCTGTGCTGGCGACTTGCATGTTGTTGTGGTTGTGGTGGTTGTGTAGGGCGGGTACACCCAGTACTGCTGTTGTTGGTGTGGTGGTGGTTGTGTAGGGCGGGTACACCCAGTACTGCTGTTGTTGGTGTGGTGGTGGTTGTGTAGGGCGGGTACACCCAGTACTGCTGTTGTTGGTGTGGTGGTGGTTGTGTAGGGCGGGTACACCCAGTACTGTTGGTGTGGTGGTGGTTGTGTAGGGCGGGTACACCCAGTACTGCTGTTGTCTTTGTGAGTGGGATAGTCGTGTGAGAGATTAATCCCGCTATAATGTGAGAGACATCATCACTACTCCCTCCGCCGCTGGAGCTCCGGGGAAAACACTCGCCGTCCACCGCTTGTTGAATCAAGCAGGATTTTTCTTGCTACTTTCTTATGTTTCCAAACACCACTTTAATTTTCCCCGTCTCTATTTACTAACCTTCCTCCGTATACGAACTTTTTTTTCCCAAAAATTCCCTTATTGATACATTATTCCTCCCTCTCTATTCCCTATTCCTCCTTCTTCACCCCTATCTACCTCTCCACACACGCAGCCATTTATCTCTCTTCTCCCTCACCATCAATGTATCCATTTCCTCTATACATTATCTCGATCACTGTAAACAAATGATTATATAGCCTTTGAAAGCAAATATATATCATCTTTCTTACTAAAGTCTATGGACTCAGACCACACACTAAAAGGTGCAGGGACGACGACGTTTCGGTCCATCCTGGACCATTCTTTAGTCGATTGCGAGTCACACAAGTCACACAATCGACTTGAGAATGGTCCAGGACGGACCGAAACGTCGTCGTCGTCCCTTCACCTTTTAGTGTGTGGTCTGGTCAACATACTTTAGCCACGTTATTGTGACTCCTCGCCTGCATATGGGGGATATTTCACATTCATATGAATATGAAATATTTCACAAATAATATTTCACATTCATAGACTTTGTAAAGGAGGGGCAGTGGGACTATGCCAAGCACCTATATGACACTAGCGATAAAAACACCCAGTCCTGTAAAGTTTACTGAGGTTACCCCCCCAAGCATCTTGCCTCATGGCTGAGACGGGAAACCATTCTCTCTCTTACAGCTTCAGATCTAAATAAGTGATAATGTCTGATTGTCGGAGAGCAGATGCTTGGAGCTAGATTTACTAAACTTTTGTAGGATTAATGGGGGGTTTATGAGGTTCATCATGAGTGAGGGGGTGGTGGGGTATGGGTCAGTTTTGGCTGAATTCCATATCTCTGAGAGGAATTCGGCCTCTATGCACCCCCCTCTTCATGAAGTATATGAAACGTGCCGCCCAAATTCCGTAGACTTTAGCGTCAGATTGTGAATTTAGATATTGACATTCAAAACTTATGTTCGGATGAGATATTTGCATTCTGGGCACAGCCGTTTGGTTATATATATATATATATATATATATATATATATATATATATATATATATATATATATATATATATATATATATATATAAAATCACAGTTTAATAAAACTGATTTAAATTCTCTCTCCTCGTACATCTCACCAAGAAAAAGTATTCAGTGTTACATTTACATTCATGGATTTGTAAAAAAAAAAAAAAAAAGCAGGAGGTAATTTGTTGAGGCGTATCCTTATCAGAGTCCACATGTCTGCGTTTAAGAAGATAAACTTTTTTGGGGGGCTCCTGTTCGTTTTAATGAGGCTCCCTTGCTACACTACACTAAGGCTTTGTCAACACAACTTCCTTCCCCTCTCTCTTTTTAACATTACTTCATTTGCTCCCGGGTCACGTTAGGTACACATCGTCGTGGCTGGAAGAAATATATATCATTTTGTTTTTTTCCCGCTAAAGTATTATCAGATTTCTCTAACAAAACAGAGTTTATACGAATTCAACTGTCAAATAATTAGATGCCTTGGCTTCAAAGCCTTCATGATAAGAGAATGATTATATTTTATGTTTTGGCCTGAATGACGAATATATATATATATATATATATATATATATATATATATATATATATATATATATATATATATATATATATATATATATATATATATAACCCTAAAAACAGTAAACATTAAGCTATGCTGGCAACACTTACATTCTATATTTTAAGCAGCCATTTTCAAATTAAAATATTGCAATAATTTTTACGAAAAGAGAGGAATTTAACACTCCCGAATGTATATCAATAATTAATTGATCAATATAAATATTTCTGAACAACGAAAAAAATTATAATACAATAATGAATATACTGAATATACATTTATATATATATATACATATATATATGTATATTCAGTCTTTTACATTTCCAGGTCTGTTGTTCTCTGTTAAATAGCAAGAACATTTCATACAACATTTCGTTATTTTTGGTCATAATTGCATCTGGCTCATTATCATTTGCCCCGACCTGTGACAATATTGCTCGGGGCTGCTACACTGGGAGCAGCACGCGGCACTCCAGTGACGGTGTAAGGGCACGGGTGTGGCACCCAGGGGGGCCTAGATGTTGTCATATGCCTCTTATGCCGGTGGTGTCAAATGCCTCTAGTGGCGGTGCTGTCAAATGCGTCTAGTGGCGGTGCTGTCATGCCTCTAGTGCCGGTGCTGTCATGCCTCTTGTGGCGGTGCTGTCATGCCTCTAGTGCCGGTGCTGTCATGCCTCTTGTGGCGGTGCTGTCATGCCTCTTGTGGCGGTGCTGTCATGCCTCTTGTGGCGGTGCTGTCATGCCTCTTGTGCCGGTGCTGTCATGCCTCTAGTGCCGGCTCTGTCATGCCACTAGTACCAACGCTGTCATGCCACTAGTACCAACGCTGTCATGCCTCTAGTACCGGCTCTGTCATGCCTCTAGTACCGGCTCTGTCATGCCTCTAGTACCAACGCTGTCATGCCACTAGTACCAACGCTGTCATGCCTCTAGTACCGGCTCTGTCATGCCTCTAGTACCAGCTCTGTCATGCCACTAGTACCAACGCTGTCATGCCTCTAGTACCGGCTCTGTCATGCCTCTAGTACCAACGCTGTCATGCCTCTAGTACCAACGCTGTCATGCCTCTAGTACCATCGCTGTCATGCCTCTAGGACCAACGCTGTCATGCCTCTAGTACCAACGCTGTCATGCCTCTAGGACCAACGCTGTCATGCCTCTAGGACCAACGCTGTCATGCCTCTAGTACCAACGCTGTCATGCCTCTTGTACCAACGCTGTCATGCCTCTAGGACCAACGCTGTCATGCCTCTAGTACCAACGCTGACTTGCCTCTAGTACCAGCTCTGTCATCCCTCTAGTACCAACGCTGTCATGCCTCTAGGACCAACGCTGTCATGCCTCTAGTACCATCGTTGTCATGCCTCTAGAGCCGATACTGCCTCACAAAACACTGCCGGACTGCCTCATCACGAGGCCTGAACCAGCATACTAATGAGGTATTCGATTCAAAATAATATATGGCTCTCGGGAAACATTAATATCAGTAATTATACTGACTGGAATAATGAGCATAGATATTTGTAAATAAATTTGCTATTCAGAGTCATAAAAATCACTCACAGTGCCAAATTAAGCTAATTAGTTATGGTTATTGTAATCGCGGCAACAATAGGGGTTGTTTGGTGGGGGGGGGGAGGGGGGGGGGGGTGTAGGGGGGTGTAGGAGGGGGTCGTCTCCCCCCCACTTTATTCTATTGTTCTCTATTCACACCTCCCCCCCCCCCTTTACTCCAGCCTCTCTCGTTGTCTCCATGACTACCGAATCACCCAATCATCTTCCTTGTGTGTCCCCACCCCCCTCTTTCATTCCTCCCTCATGCCATTTCTTCAGTTTCATCATGCCACCCCCCCATTTCTGATCACTCTATCTATCTCCCCCCCCCCCTCTTTGTCATAATCCCCTTCCTCTTTACTATATTTTATCACCACATATCTCTCTTCTTATTCTGTCTTTCTTCACACTGAGCTCTTCTGCTACCCTTCTTCATCCCCTATCCTCTCTCTTCTCCTTTCATCCATCACTATTCTTTCAACCTCATCCATCACCCTCTTCCCCAGTGACCCCTGTCACCCATCTTCCATACACACACACAACCAATATTGCATCTTTTTATCAACCTTTATTCCCCTTCAAGACTCGACGACGTCTTCGCATCAACTTTTCAATCCTCCCCCCTCCACCACCACCTTCTATACTATCATCTTTTATCTATCATCGTCAACCTTCATCTATCGTACCTTCTTCAACCGGTTGTTTTCACCCCTTAAACTTCACTTTCAACCTTAACGCCTCTATTAAGCATTCAACAAATTCTCGTGTCTTGTTCCCTTTGCCTTCTCTTTAGTCTCTACCTCCGCCTCCTCCTGGTCCTGCCTCACCACCTCACCGCTCCATCAGCGGCTCTATATTAGCTTGCCTGGTTAGTATATCCTCGCTTAATATATCTATAATAGAGCTCAGAGAGGCGTTGGGTTTCATGTGTCGTGTGCAGGAGCGAGGGGTCGGGGCAGAGAGGTGGAGCACAGTCTCACAGGAGTGTTCGCCTCCCCACCCTGCAATCAGGGTTGTTTATAATTAGACGAGTGCTTAGTGTCAAGTGCTTCGGCTATGTCTAATCTCTAACTGGCGCTGTATCTGTCGATTATCTGGGTGCTGGTGGTGGGGGAATCATCTCTGATGGTCAGGCTGTGGGTAAAGATATTTTGGGATCTTTGATAGACATTTGTGTATTTATTAGACGCCTTGAAAGAGATGTTTGCAGCATGTCTATATACTGAGATCGTCGTGGCTGGCAGCCACACATAAGGCACATATGTAACCTCTGACAAGCTGTCGGCTTCCTGTTCCCCATCGAGGTCACTGGGGAAAATGGTGGCCCCTCAGGTCAATTCAGGTAAAGGCATAGGCTAGATTTTTTTTCCTCTTTCGCGGCATTTGTTTTGGTGTAGGGAAGAAAGATCTCATTGGCTATCTTCGTTTCCCTTGAAGTATATGGTGATCCATATCTTCTGTTCAGCATTGGTAATGGTTCAACTTTCTGGCGATTTACCCCTGTCAAGACTCTTCCTCTGTCTCACGGACCGTTGAAAAAGACGTTCCTGCATTTCCAGAGACGCTTATATCGAGTCTCATTTCTTTTTGTGAAAAGTGACACATCAGCTTGATTTTAGCCCAAGAGGCATAATCTTACATTTTTCCGCGAGTGTCTATAGTACATGTCCATGTGTCGGACAACGAAGAAGCTGTTGATGTGGCCCAAGAATGCCTCTCTCAATGGTGTCCCCTCAAGCAGTTACCATCCATTTGGAGACTTTTCAGTGAGGGAATGTGTCAGTGTCCTGTATGTGGTGGGCAGTGTCCTGTATGTGGTGGGCAGTGTCCTGTATGTGGTGGGCAGTGTCCTGTATGTGGTGGGCAGTGTCCTGTATGTGCTGGGCAGTGTTGGTGGGATGTCACGTGTCGTCTCCAAGAGATTAAAGGCTCTGGGAAAAATATTGTTGGAAATACCTTCACAATATATTTAGATTTTCATCATGGTGAGCATTAGTGTTATTCTAGTGTATTTGGCTGAAATTAAATTGTTGCAAAAAAAGGTGTTTTAGTCAACCAATGTCTTCCTCCTCTCTCTCTCACTCTATTGTTTTCTCTGTCCTTTCTTCCATCCTTCTTTCCTTCCTTCCTTCCTTCCTTCCTTCCTTCCTTCCTTCCTTCCTTCCTTCCTTCCTTCCTTCCTTCCTTCCTTCCTTTCTTTCCCACATGTAAACAGGTAAAGTAAATCTTCCTTCCAAACACACACATTCCCTGTCTTCTCCCTAATCCACATAAAAGATATGTTTTTTATAGAGTTGGACTATGTGCTCTGTTGAGCAGAGTTCAGTAACTCGTAAAGCCCGCCTTCGGGATGAAGGATAGAAGACAGACTAATAGCGTTCTTATTTGGATCATGGATATATTCATCTTCCTCTCTTCTATATATCATCTACTTATCTCGTTTGTCGTTTTTTTATTATTTTTGTCCTCTTCTATCTCCCCCTCTTCTATCTCCCCCTGTTCTCCCTCTCCACCTTCAATAGCACCCTTGGCTGTTATATCTTGTTCCCTTTCGTTAAAACCCATAAAACCAGTAGCTGGGATGTGAACGGACTCCCGGGGCTCACTCTGCGGGTGTAATGAGACGAACTCAGCATGCTGGGACCACGAACTCAGCATGGTGGGACCACGAACTCACCATGGTGGGACCACGAACTCACCATGGTGGGACCACGAACTCAGCATGCTGGGACCACGAACTCAGCATGCTGGGACCACGAACTCACCATGCTGGGACCACGAACTCACCATGCTGGGACCACGAACTCAGCATGCTGGGACCACGAACTCACCATGGTGGGACTACGAACTCAGCATGGTGGGACTACGAACTCAGCATGGTGGGACTACGAACTCAGCCTGCTAGGACAAAGACCTAAGGATGCTGGGACTCCCAAGAACGCGAGCTAGATGAGAGGGAAGGTATGTTTAGCTAGGGAGGGGAAGCAGTAGAACAAGAGAGAGAGAGAGAGAGAGAGAGAGAGAGAGAGAGAGAGAGAGAGAGAGAGAGAGAGAGAGAGAGAGAGAGAGAGAGAGAGAGAGAGTATTCCAACAGTATTGGAACCAAATAGCGGGAACCAGTACCCGCTAATGGATATTTTCTTTGTATACGCGAAAGAGAATTTTTGGGGGCCTGGAGCTGGAAGATTAAGGCGGGTTTGGGGGATGACAGATATGAAGAAAACTCAACGTATTAGGGGAGGAAGGAACAGAGGGCTGTTTTAGCAGGTCTGGGAAAGGGGGAGGCGGTGCTGGGCTTCGTGTCTGGTGTGATAGAACAGAGTCAGGCACCACCCAGAAATCTATTTACAGGGCGGAGGTGCTCGTTTCTGGCATTTTTGGCGGGAGGTGACAGTCGCTTGCTGGGGGACCACCATCCCTGTTGTTCCTTTTCCCCCTTCCCCTTCCCTTCCTTCTCCTTTCTTGCCTGTTTCGTTCCCCTTTCTGGCTGTGTCTCCCTCTCACTCTGGCTGAAAAAAAAACATATGTACACATCCAACTTTACAACCTTTTCCTGTGTCCCCAAACACAAGTGTTAGTCCGTGTGTGTGTGTGTGTGTGTGTGTGTCCAGGCGGCCAATTATCAGCACTCGTGCAGTTACGTTCACTATAAACTCTTGTTTACAATAGTGCAATTCAGCATTCGCCTGACCCATCCTGAGTGCACGCACGCACTCAACCCACGTTGCAATCATGCACTCATCCAACCCATCTTGCAGTCATGCACTCATCCAACCCATCTTGCAGTCATGCACTCAACCCATGTGGCAATCATCCACTCACTCAACCCCACCTTGCAATCATCCACTCACCAAACCCACCTTGTAATCACATGCACTCACCTTGCAATCATACCAGTACTGGCCCAACACCCACGCACACACACACACACACCCACACACACACACACACACACACACACACACACACACACACACACACACACACACACACACACCTAGCATTCATACCACCCT
>NC_091190.1:17336593-17351593 GCF_040958095.1 Procambarus clarkii | reverse complement strand
TTTATACCAAATATTCTAAGCTGATGTTGGCGTTGCATATGAGCCGCCTTCCCTGCTTCTTATTGCTGCAAGAGATGTCTCCTACACTTCTTTGATTATCAAAGTGGCAAATGCAGATAATTATCTAATTATCCCGACATGGGATCTCTTCAGCGACGACTATAGAACTATAGTGACAACCCAAGTGTTGGATATTTACTGGTTAAGTGTCCACACACTTTATCACTTTAGTGAAATATTTCAACAAAAGTATCTTCAGATTAAGTTTATTATAATTTGTATTTATTTAAACACAATTAGTTCTAGTGTTTAAAGTCATCTTCTCTGTTCCTCTACGATCGTGTATTGTCTGTTCCTACAGCTGTTACTGCTGTATTACCGGCTGTACCCAGAGCCGGCTATACCCAGAACTGAATTAGGTGAACGTAACTATCTACCAATTAGTTTATATTGCATAGCCGCAAGAATTGCAGTCTTTCTTGCATGCAATCAAAACGAATTTGAGGTTCACATAAATTTCAGGGCAATTAAGTTTACATAATGTCATCAAATGTAAACTTTTCGCCAATCTGGAATGATGCTGAAGCGTACATTGTTTACAAGTTTATTTTTATTACACCAGTGTGTTCATCAGCTTCGTTCAGCTGAGGTTTAACGCTTGTGTGGTGAGTTGTATACAGGAATGTTGACAAGCAGAAGCCCAATTATCTTGCAACACTAGTCATATAAACGCAAATTATTCCTCGGTTTGTTTTCCGTAGATCGAATAATTGTTAAATATCATTAAAAAAAAATGTACCCGAGTGATGTCGGCGACGTTCGCGAGCGATGTCAAAGGCACTTGTCATGCCCCAGTGCACCGAGAGGAAACCACAGAGGCTCTCAGGCTTTCTAAAAATCTATGCCACTACATAGATTTGATGTAGTGGAGTGGATATTCTTCCAAGGATGAACAGCGGAGAGCGGCTCCTCTTAAAACAACCATACTGTCAATCACATAGTAACAGAGCATCTTGTGTATCAAAGCCCTGTTTGTTGACCAGACCACACACTAGAAAATGATGAGACGACGCCGTTTCGGTCCGTCCTGGATACATTCTCAAGTCGATTGTGAGAATGGTCCAGGACGGACCGAAACGTCGTCGTCTCTTTACTTTCTAGTGTGTGGTCTGGTCAACATTTTTCAGCCATGTTATTGTGACGTCCTCATCTGCATAGTCCTGTTTGTTTTGGCGGGTATTCTCTTGATGCCCCTCGCTTGTGGAAGTAGTTAGGCTTGTTCTCGTTCTTGTAGTTGTCAGCAGCGACTGATAACTAATTTGTCAGTCGCTGCTGACAACCTCCAGCAGCGACTGACAACGCCGCTGCTGCAACTTCCTGCGACTGCTGACTAGGTTAGCGGGTAAATAGCTGATCTCTTCTGATCAGCAACCCTCTGCTTTGCAACCCATTCGGCTTTGGAGCCCCGTGTTGAACGGGGAGTACTGACGTCCCTATTGTTCAAAACAGCGCTCAGGCTGGAGTTGTTGCACAAGACTATGTATGTGATGGTTGATTTCGTAGATGAGTTGGTAAAGACAAAGAAGGCTGAGCAGGGTAGCCCTCTCATATGGGTCCAGCCGACGTCTGTCCTGGCTTTTGGAGAGTTTGGGCGAGACGTTTGAGTGCTATTGTTGTCGGGAGGGGGGGGGGAGCTTCTTGATTATCCAGTGTTGATATATGAGCCTGTGGCCTCCTAAGATGGCTAGAGTGCACATCCCGGTGGATGCTGCATTGGACAAAAGGTCCTGTGGAGGGATAATATCGCTGCTAGAGTTATGGGTCTAAGACGTCCAGATATCCACCATCGTCTTTGTTCATTTATGCTTGGTTCAGAACGGGAGTTGCTCTCCCTGTCAAGCTCGTGCACCTCTGCCGAGCAGGAAGTGTCTTTTGGGGAAAGTGGGTCCCAGATGCGATTCCAAGTGCACTTGACGAGCGTCCATAGGCTGCTGTAGAGAGGCATCTTCGGTGCACAAGTGAAGCAGTGACGCAGTGAACGGTTGGTCTGTGGAGACGGTCACTTGGTTCATTTCACTGCACATCCTGATGCGTTGCGGAAGTCTGTCAGATGAAGACACGAGATCAGCGTTCACTCACAGAGTGACCTCGAGCTCAGACATTTAGAGAGAATATCTCTTTCTCTCTCTCTCTCTCTCTCTCTCTCTCTCTCTCTCTCTCTCTCTCTCTCTCTCTCTCTCTCTCTCTCTCTCTCGCTCTCTCTCTCTCTCTCTCTCGCTCTCTCTCTCTCTCTCTCTCTCTCTCTCTCTCTCTCTCTCTCTCTCTCTCTCTCTCTCTCTCTCGCTCTCTCTCGCTTTCTCTCTCTCTCTGGCTCTCTCTCTCTCTCGCTCTCTCTCTCTCTCTCTGGAGGAGAAAATACTTCTCGAAGAATCGTGGGATGTGTCTTGGGTGTGTGTATGTTTTGGGTGTGATGGAGAGGGAGAGAAGTAACTGTGTTGCTGAATCCCAGGGTGAGCGAGGGGCCGCTGCCAGCATGCACAAGCAAGCAGTTATCTAGTCAGAAAGCGACTTCTAAAAAGGCGGGCAGAAAGGCACCAAAAATTACAGTCTCAGGGACAAGTAGACAGGACGCATATATATTTTTTTCAAGCACTGGCTAGCACAATAGTCTTGTATTACTCCCGAGACGTGGTTGGGCTAGTTTAGTCATCTGAATCGTTTTGAAGTACGCACTCAAAGAGAAAATTTGATTTTAAAAATTTTTGACGGTTCCTGAACATATGTTATTACTGGGGGTGATCAGTATTACTGCTCTTACTGCTTCTGTGTATCGTGGTTGGAGACTCGCTATTGACTTGCAAGCACCACCACAAAGCAGTGCTCACAATCCGTCATCTTTGCGAGCGGTTAAGACGTTTGTGAGCGTCTTCACCGCTCACAAACTTCACCAACAACTGTCGCATCTTGTTCCATTTTCTCTCTGAACCTCTTCAGACAGACACTGGAAGGTCAGCGCCGTTTTAGCTTCTCAATTTTACAAGAAAGTGGTGGTGACGGAGTCCTTCCTTGAGCAGACCATTAGACTTTAGACTCTGGAAACTAAGAAGAGTGGGAAGAATGCGTCACTCTTCTCCGCGAAGTCGACCCACTACGTAATATTCTCTGGTAACCATTGTTGGTACTCAAAGGGTCCAGCTGAGGCACATGATCTGTAGTCATCTCTCTCCTATGCCAGCATTGTTTGCAGCGTTTGATAGTCTTACCTTGTCAGTTGAGCTTAATGTGACTTGTCTTAATCAAGAGGTTAAGGACTTGTGTTGCTCTCTCTCTCTCTCTCTCTCTCTCTCTCTCTCTCTCTCTCTCTCTCTCTCTCTCTCTCTCTCTCTCTCTCTCTCTCGACGTTGGTATTCAAGTCGATCTCAGCTGCCATTGGCCGTCAACGAGAGAGACAGAGAGACTACAGTGGGTGCATCCTGTGTCTTAATTTCCATGTAGATGTCTTGCGTCAACTGAGGAGGTAGTCATGAAGCTCCCGATCAAGAATGTGAGATATTTATTGAACTGGCATTCACATTTCGAACCCTAAAAAATAAAAGGTAATAGTCCAGTTCGAACATGCTTTCGATTCGAAGCCGCAGTTCGAACCTTTGGCGCCAATGTTACCATTTCATTACACTAAAAAAAATTAACCTCACTATCTAGATTTAGCTTCTGTGGCTAGTTGTAGTAACGTCTAGTTGTGTCTAGTTACCTAGTGCCATCTCGGGGAAAAATTTCAGAATAAATGAATCTTTCCCATGCAGAGACAAAATAGTAATTTCTGTTGACCAGACCACACACACACTAGAAGGTGAAGGGACGGCGACGTTTCGGTCCGTCTTGGACCATTCTCAAGTCGATTGAAAATCGACTTGGTCAACATACTTTAACCACGTTATTGTGACTCATCGCCTACATAGTAATTTCTGAATAAAGCAAAATGGAACCAGGGGGGGGGGGATGAAAAGGTACGCAAATAACGATCTTCCAAACGGAATGGGTTTAGAAGTGAGCGTCTGCAGCTCTGTTATAATAGAGCTGTTATAATAGAGCTGTTATAATAGAGCTGTCCAAGAGGCCAGGCGAGAGCTGACACAGAGCTCCTGGAAGGATTGAATGATTTTCATTTTAGTGTAATTTACATTGAGTTAGTCGGTTCCAAATGCGCTGAAATCGTTAGACCTCCAACTACCTCGTTCACAGTGACCCGTCACTGTGTCGTCCACAGTGACGGTTGACCCGTCACTGTGTCGTCCACAGTGACGGGTAAACCGTCACTTTCTATTTATACGAGTTTGTTTAATTGAAAGTTTTAGACCCACGCTAGCCACCCACTTCCCTTTTTGGTGTAGAAGGGGGTGAGTGTAGAGGTAGGTGGGTGATGAGGGAGGTGGGTGTAGAAGTAGGTGGGTGTAGAGAGAGAATAGTGAGAGTAGGGAAGGGTGATGTATATGGAGGGGGGGGGCGTGGAAGTGGAAGGAAGTGGGGAAGGGGGTAGAGGATGGGATTGGTGTTAAGGAAGAGGGTTAAGGAGGGAGGGGGGGTTGAGTTAGATAGGAAGGTGAGATGGATACACCAAGGAGGATAACTTAACGTGGATTATAAAGCCCGCGTCATTTCAGTGTTTTTTTTTCTTCTGAGTGGATGACCCACTGTGGTTTACGGGCTCACCATAGCCCGTGCTACATGGACATTTCATTCTGAGTAGCTGAATCTCCACAACAACAATCCACTGTGTGTTGCTGACCACACAGCCCCATCTCCTCCGGTTTTCTTTCATTTTGGGGCGTCCAGCCGTGATGTTACAGGAATATTTATTTACACAGCACCAATGACCTCGAGGGGGTCACGAGACAGTGTTTTCAATCAATCGTCTGTTGCACCAAGATATATTCAACCCCCCCCCCCCAACTCTTTTTCCCTTAATGACCGTACCACTCGTTCCTTGCGGTCGTCGTGCGTACATTAAGATTTCTTGGGGGGGGGGGTAATATCCTTAATCACCCACGTTGAATTGCCTTGTAACGAGCGCCATTCTGTGAATCAAGCATGCCTCAACACTTAAAGGTATTCCACGACTTCATACCAGATAATCATCTCTTTTTTTTCACCCAATTATGTTCTGAAAAATAGCTGCTTTTTCCAATCATTAGTTCTGCAAGTGTTCATATTCACATTATCCGAATATACGATTGTAATATATCACGTTTAATAGGGCGGTGTTTCATTGATACGAATAAGTATGTTTTTCTATATTTTCTCTCGTGTCTATCCTTCTATTCTATGACACATATATATCAGCTGTTGTTCGTATTATATGTCAGAAGGATATACCTCTCTGCCCATTAGCATGTGAGTATATTTCTACCTCGTATGGGTGTGATATGTATGTGTATGTATGTACGTGTATATGTATGTTTAGGGGGAAGGTGAGTATAGTATTTAATCAACTGCAAGTACGCCACGGTAGAGAGTATATCACTGTATGGAGTATACCACAGTAGGAGGGGGGGGGAGGAGGAGACGGGACAGCAGGTATACACAACCACCAGAAAATGAAGGGAGGATGGTGCAGGGTGCAGACGAGCCAGCTACTATCCCTCCAGAATAGCAACGAGGCGCCCAACCATTTCCTTGTCAGTCTCTCAGACGGGCAGCTAACGCGGGGAGTAACGAGAGGGGGTAGGGGGGGGTGCTGACAGGGTCAGCTGTGTCAGTTGGTAGCGAGAGAGAGAGAGGTCAGTGTCAACTGGTAGAGAGAGAGAGAGGTCAGTGTCACTTGGTAGAAAGAGAGAGAGAGAGGTCAGTGTCACTTGGTAGAGAGAGAGAGAGAGAGAGGTCAGTGTCACTTGGTAGAGAGAGAGAGAGAGAGAGGTCAGTGTCACTTGGTAGAGAGAGAGAGAGGTCAGTATCACTTGGTAGAGAGAGGTCAGTGTCAGCTAACAGAGTCAGTGTCAGTTGTCGTATTTGATAAAGTGTCTGTCAGTTTCAGCGTAATCGTCACCTCGCTGTTAATTATCAATACCTTGAGATTACTGGAAGGTAAACTACCTCCCCTTCCTCTCCTCTTCAAAGATTCTCTCGACCTAAACACACACTTCAGTTACTTCATGGGGTCCTTCTAACAATGTGAGGGAGGCTCCTCACAATGGGGATTTTCCATGAGCTTTCTGCTTTCTTGCGTCAAAGCCAGCAGAAGCCCCGCATTAACCTCAGGGGTGTTTGACCCCATCATCAAGGACCTTAAACACCATTAGGAGACAGTGAATAGAGTCTTCAGTTAACAGGACTCTGTATATAACTTGTAATGCATAACCTGTTGACCCCACAGGATGGTCCCACGGAGGATATCAAGAAGAATTCCATTAAGTGTTAATAAATTAAGTGTAAAATAATAAATAATAAATAAGTGTTAATAAATAAGTGTTAATAAATTAAGTGTAAAATAATAAATAATAAATAAGTGTTAATAAATAAGTGTTAATAAATTAAATATTAAAGACTCCATCTATCTAGGGTTAAAGGTCAGCGCAACGCGAATAACAGGTCGACAGTCGTTACAGTCGACTACTGATATGCAAATTACCTGACAGTTGTCTTGCAAACTGTTGGAAACTTACACAGTGTGCGCGCTAGCTCCACTCTCGTACTCTAATTGCTTGGCTGAGTTTCGAATACACAAATTACATTTTTTTTCCCCACGGCAAACTAGAGACAAACTGCTGTTGCCAATCACCCTTTTGAAGACCCACTAACCACACGCGTCTTCCCCATTAAGAAGTTAGGTGCTACTTATACCCACCTAAGACACAAAGAAATAATTATAAATCTTGCAGAAATGACAGAGAACCCAGCATTAATTTCGAACCTAGCGGGGAAGAAACCCAGTTTCTTCCCCGAGCATTATCTCAAACAAATTCTTCATTGCTGTTTGGTCAAAACTTGTAGTAACTAAAGTTATATAGATCTCAAGTTTCCAAGACTGTCTTAACCACCGTCTCTAGATAATTACAAAATCAACATACTTTGCCTTTGAGAGTTTGGAGGGCAATAAGCCTCATTAAAACATGAGGTCTTTTATGGGTTTAAAATTATGCAATTTGGGAGGAGGAAAATAGCAAATTTACGAGGCAACTGCAGTTAGGACATACAATGAGTTCATGGTAATTCACTCTTTCAGCAAAATCCTGAGTGCTTCATCATGTGAGCGTCAGTCAGGACAACTTTATGTAGGATGAACTTTGAAATAATTTATTACCCCCCCTTGATGTAATCCGTGTTTTGACCTTTATGTTTATTTATTAAGATCCCTACACACAAAAAAATCCATTATCAGGCTATTTAGGTTATTGCTACACCTGTCACTTTTATCCACGTTGAGCACCAGAGTGGATAAAGTCCTTCAAAATCAGACGTACTGCTTAAATCTGGGATTTTTAATACTGGCTAATTTGCACGTATTAAAATGGATGAATGATATACATTAGATCCACAAAGTTCAGATAGGCTGTCATACGTCAGCTTAGAATTAGTAAATATATATTTATTTAAGAAAAATATTGAAGGTCGACCAGAATTAGACATTGGATTAGTCTCTTTCGGTAGACAATAGTTCAAGGTTCTTGTAGTGTGTGTGTGTGTGTGTGTGTGTGTGTGTGTGTGTGTGTGTAGTGTGTTTGAGTATGTGTGTGTGTGTGTGTATGTGTAAGTGTGTGTAGTGTGTGAGTGTGTGTGTGTGTGTGTGTATGTATGTGTGTGTGTGTGTGTGTAGTGTGTAGTGTGTGTGTGTGTGTGTGTGAGTGTGTGTGTGTGTATGAGTGTGTGTGTGTGTGTGTATGTATGTGTGTGTGTGTGTGTGTAGTGTGTAGTGTGTGTGTGTGTGTGTGTGTGTGTGTGTGTGTGTGTGTGTGTGTGTGTGTGTGTATGTGTGTGTGTGTGTACAGTGAGCATGTACCCCGTTCTGCAAAATCTGAACATTACAGGTAAGGGAACATTACAATTAAGACAAAAATTTATGTATCCAGCTTACTGTCTATGCTTGTTAAAAGTTCTCTGTAAACGCTTTGTTTACCTTACTCTCGAAGTCCCGTAAATCTTTTTCGTTTCGACGAACACGTTACAATGTTTACAAACAAACTCACCTGTAAAAGAAGACAAAAGATAGTTAAAACGTGTATAAAAACATTTTTCTTGTTGCTTTTCTATAGCAAACAAAAATAAAATACGATTTATAGATGAAATATTTTACAAGAATTTTGTTATACCCCAACCTCCATACCGAACCAATAAGATAATTGGATGTTTATTTGTCTGTTCAAGGCTGAAGGCCAGATGCTCGGGGTAAGTCTCATTAAACGCTTCAGGGTGACTGGTGGGTGTGAGAGGACTGTCATAGGGCGGGGTCGTTGTCAGACCCATTGCTCTTTTTAAAAGTGATCGGAATCCACTACACAGAGAGAGAGAGAGAGAGAGAGAGAGAGAGAGAGAGAGAGAGAGAGAGAGAGAGAGAGAGAGAGAGAGAGAGAGAGAGAGGCTGATCACATTTAAGAATGCCGCATATATAATATTTATAATATAAATAATGTATATAATAATAATAATGTGTGTGTGTGTACTCGTGAGTGTCTAATCAACAAATCGAAAAAAGTATATAAATATATTCTAATAATTTATGATTAGAGAAAAACACCAATAGTGAGCCAGGGAAGTAACAGATTCAGAGCGACCAATAGCATCGCTCCTTCTCCTCCTCCTCTGGAACACACACACACACACACACACATACACACACACACACACACACACACACACACACACACACACACACACACACACACACACCACTAAACATGCTCCAAACGCTTTATAACAAAACTAGACCAGCGGATTATTTTAGCGACAGGTTCCCCCCCTCATGGAAGAAAATGGTGTATTGTGGCAAGGGGAGAAAGGGAAGAGGGGAGGGAAAGGGAAGGAAAGGAGGGGAGGGGAGAAAGGGGGAGGGGGAGAAAGGTAAATTATACAACATAATCACTGATGGGTTGAAAAGGGACAAGAGGCCGTTCAATTAGGCATTCATGTGCAAATCGGGGAAGCAATTATCGACCTAGCGATCCGCTGAGAGGGCGGGGCCAAGCGCTGTAGATCCACCAATCGCAGTCGGACACGTCATGCTGTTGTTCGATCGTGGACCAATTACATTTCCCCGGCGGCCCCCCCACCCCCCTTTCCTCCCTCTCGTTGCTCAGGGCTTTAGAAACGGCTTGCAGCTTTCCCCTAACACTGCCTCTCAGGTTATAACGTCACGATACAGTGTAACGTCACAGTGACGCGTCTACGTCATATGGTACACTGTCATACACGTGACACTGTCACACACGTCACACTGTCACACACGTGACAGTGTGACTACTCCTAGTCTCGTCACACTGTACATTTCTGTCGTTTTCAACGAAATATATTTAAAATAATGACTGCTACCAAAATATACTAATATATATCATTTTCCTGCTGCCAGTATACAACATCCCATATTAATATAAATCCAATATGCTTTGTAATTTCCTGTCACTTGAGAATGAACCATGTAGGTTCGAAACGTTGTGTAATTTGATAATAAGTGTAATACATTCTATAGTTATTTATTTCTTTTTCTTCACCTCGAACGAAGATGACTTTTGGAGAACTTCTCCTACAGTTAAACCAAGATGCACGAGCATTAGTGAGAGGGATAGAAGTCCTAAACAAGAAATTAATTAATACAGAATATGCAATCATATTCAATGAAACGTGTGTATATATATATATATATATATATATATATATATATATATATATATATATATATATATATATATATATATATATATATTATATATATATTATATATATATATATATATATATATATATATATATATATTGCGATGTTTCTTAAAGAATGGAAAAAAGTGGTTCTTTTTAAGGTCAATAATTCGAGTACCCCATCATCGGCCGGTTAATACAATCGTCGGATACCTGAAGTGAACTCCAGCTGCTGCTCCGGTATGCAAATGAGACGATATAAGCGTTACTCAATGATAGACTGGCTTCGTCAACTATATGTATCTGGCGGAAGACGTCCAAAATGGTATCATGATTTTTTGGGGGGTTTTGTTTTTGATAATTCATGTAAACCTGTTATTGTGGGATTTTATAGATGGATTATAATAGAGAGTGTATTAGGTGCATGCTTACTGAAGAAGCTGCTTTATGTGGTCAGGTAAACCTGGTAAACTTCCTCTCCTGTGGCTTGTGTAAACTCTAGACAATTTAAGTAAACCAACAACTCAGGACTAATGAACATAAGTTTATATAAGGAATAAGACATCCATGATTAATTAACCTTGATTAGCATTAACACCAAACCCCTCAAAGCTACAGTTAACCATGGTTTAATTTAACGTGGTTTACTTTAAAATTAAGCCCCCCCTCCCACTCCAGATATACAGTAAACCATGGTTAGTACCCGGACAACCACCTCGGGGTGTACCTGCACGGGGGAATATGTAGCCATCGTCTGAGTGTTTGTGGTTTACACGCAAATGTAAACCAAGAAGTTTAATGTGGCAATAAAAGTGTCTTGTTCGGGTAATGATGATTTACTTTCATTGCAGGTTCTTTGGGTTTTATATCAGGATCTCATTTCCCTGAGGATGGATGTACGAGGAGGGATAATCGGATAATATTTGGCTAATTTATCCATACAGAAGAACTTGCACGACACCTGTTCTTCTCTCGTCTCTATTCTAATATAATGTATTAAAGAAATAGGAATTTATAAATTGAGTTTTGAATAAAAAATTCTCCGAGACTAAATCTAATGTGGTAAACAGATTTTAGAGTATAATGTGAAAAATATTCTGTGCTACATCAAGTATAATTTATCTAATGTGGTAAACAGATTTTAGAGTATAATGTGAAAAATATTCTGTGCTACATCAAGTATAATTTATCCTCGTTTTATAATTGAAAAAAATCTTCGCGGATAACATTTTTTTTTATATAAGCTATTAAACCGTAGTATCTGTGAAGTATATCTATCAGGAGGCAGCAACACAATCACTAGTTACTTAGCTTTGCTTATAAGCATTAAAGCACTTTTATGTGCAACACTTTCTGAATGTCTATTATAAAGTGTGTTCTGTGTCCTGTCAGAGGTTATCTTGAGAGGTTATCTTGAGATGATTTCGGGGCTTTTTAGTGTCCCCGCGGCCTGGTCCTCGACCAGGCCTCCACCCCCAGGAAGCAGCCCGTGACAGCTGACTAACACCCAGGTACCTATTTTACTGCTAGGAGGTAGATAGATAAGGTCCACAACCATTACTCCTGAATTGGAGTTGTTAAGACACCTATAATTACTGAAACGTTCACACCACTGAAATATTTTTTACTGTGGGTGTTTTCAGTTAAAAACTTTAAAAAGAGAGAAGTTTATCATTGAGTGACAAGTGGGCAACGTTCGTCTGCAATCTTGCTATTAGAAATATTTATGGTTTAGTAATTACTCAGGTAAATGCTTGCAGACGGACACAAGAGGTTGTGGTTTGAAGTCCATTTTTCATTTGCAATTTAATGTATTTTTCCTGCGCTCGGATTTTTTTTTTCCTTATTCTCCACCAATCAGAATAATGACATAACGGGTAGACTCGTTAAAGCGGCGGCAGTCCTCCCCTAGATGCATTCATCAGTTTAAATGCATTTTATAGTCAAATTTGGTTTGTACTCATAAGTTAATGTAATTATATTTTTAATGTTCTGTGTATAGTTATGTGTATGTTAGGTTAGGTTAGGTTAGGGTAGGTTAGGGTAGGTTAGGTTAGGTTAGGTTAGGTTAGGTTAGGTGTTTAGGGTCTGTTGACGATTATTTGTATTTGAAGTATGTCTTCTTATATAAATATTATTATATTTATTATATTCTTAAATATTATATAATATTATATTTTTAAATATTATATAATATTATATTCTTAAATAAAGTATAATATTTGTATATTAAGTACGTGGGGTTAAGCATTTACAGAGATGCGATTCGAACCGAGTTTCTCAGCGAATCACTGATCGAGAAATGTTCGAACATCATCAGTTTTGGGCCGAGTGTTAAATGATTTTCATTCATAAACAGAGGGTTTAACGGCCAAATTAACGATTATTTGACTTTTATTGATGAGGACGGGCTCATTATTCTATACGTAATCCACGTGAAACTTTTACGAAGCCTCGAATCAAAATACTATTTATCCGCAAAGTTTAAAACAAGTTCGAATTTCACTTAGTGTGAAAACAAATATAATATGCAAACGAAGCAAATATTTATTTTTTTTTAAATAAAACATTTGCTAAAAAATTATCTGATATTGTGCATAAAAAAAGTTCCGAAATTGAATATATATATTCGATCGAGTCTTCTTTCTGAAGTTCAAAAAATAATGCAAAACACAAAATAGCGATGGAATTATCTACTCAATAAAAAAAAGAGTAGCATTATTTTTGACCAATTGAGGAAAGAAGCAGGTTAGGCTAGGTTAGGAGTAGGTTAGGTGTAGGTTAGGTGTAGGTTAGGTGTAGGTTAGGTGTAGGTTAGGTGTAGGTTAGGTTAGGTGTAGGTTAGGTGTAGGTTAGGTTAGGTGTAGGTTAGGTGTAGGTTAGGTTAGGTTAGGTGTAGGTTAGGTTAGGTGTAGGTTAGGTTAGGTGTAGATTAGGTTAGGTGTAGGTTAGGTTAGGTGTAGGTTAGGTGTAGATTAGGTTAGGTGTAGGTTAGGTTAGGTGTAGGTTAGGTTAGGTGTAGGTTAGGTTAGGTGTAGGTTAGGTGTAGATTAGGTTAGGTGTAGCTTAGGTTAGGTGTAGGTTAGGTTAGGTGTAGGTTAGGGTAGGTTAAGTGTTTAGGTTCTGTTGACGATTATTTGTATTTGAAGTAAGTGGAGATTTATTGGCAATTTCGGTAATCAATCAGCTGGGCAGACCCGCCTAACGATCGACTTCGACTCTAAAAGGCAGTTTTTGAAGCCTAATGGATGCGTTCCGGCCCCATGTCGTCCTGGTAGTGGTTACTAGGGTCCCCGAGGGCGGTGTCTCCGCACCTCTACTTCACAGCTCTCGCTCCCCAGTCCCTGCACCCACAGGGGGGGGCAGCACATCCCAGCCCCTGTACCCACAGGAGGGGAAGCACACCCCAGCCCCTACACGCACAGGGAGCAGCACATCCTAGTCCCTGCACCCACAGGGAGGCAGCACACCCCAGCTCCTGCACTCACAGGGGGGGGAAGCACACCCCAGCCCCTTCACCCACAGGGGGAGAAGCACACCCCAGCCCCTGCACCCACAGGAGGGCAGCACACCCCAGCCCCTGCACCTCCAGGGGGAGAAGCACATCCCAACCCCTGCACCCACAGTCAGCAAGATTCGCCCTGGGAGCCCAATTCACAACAAATACAGCTCATGTAATGAAAACTTTAATTAGGTGAAAATTTTCAGCACGTAATGTTAACTTACGCACCTATATTACGTAATATAAAATGCAACGGACATTTTTATGTGTAAGAAATTCGGAGGAGCTTCTTATTCTCGAGAAGAATATCACTAAAGAATAGTTTGAACTCGTAACATGTCCACATGCAAATGATTTGTAAACCTGCTGGAGAGGTTAATTCCTCGTTGGTAAACTTGTGACAGAGTACGACGGGTTTACACCACCTCAAACTTAACTTCGTAGAAGTTGCACGAATAAAAGGAGAAGCAGAATATTATCTCTGTATTAATATATATATATATATATATATATATATATATATATATATATATATATATATATATATATATATATATATATATATTTTTTTTTTTTTAAGTTGTTTAAGCTTTAAGCCACCGTTGAACCAGTAAAGTTTACCATTCTCTGGCCCTGGACAACGTTCCCAGGAGTAAACTACATGGTATACACTAACTAACTTCTGGGTATACTTCTCGGTGTATAACATGTATATCCCCCCAGATATCCTAATATCTTCATCTGAAACTCCTTGTGCTCTTTTGTATAACTTGGTCCCAATGTTAACTAATATATCCATCAAGCTTCCATTCTTGTATCTGCCATTACTTTAATTTTCCCATCTCTATTACTTTTTCCACTTTACCATTTTTATAATTGTATAAATTAGCCAGAGTTCACACTTGTATTATGCCACCCGACTTGTGCAGCCTGACAAATATTAAATTCAGATATCAACCTGACACAAGTAGATTAATAAGCCTTCCAGTGAAGTATAGTATTATCATCTACTTCTTCTATTAAAGGCATGATTCTGTAACTCGCTTGCAAGGGCCATTATCATCACCCTAATGAAAAAAAACACAAAATATATATATATATATATATTTTTATATATATATAAATATATAATATATATATATATATATATATATATATATATATATAATATATATATATATATATATATATATATATATACATATATATATATATATATATATATATATATATATATATATATATATATATATATATATATATATATATATATATATATATCCATTTGTTATTCATCTCTTTATATATACATTACCTGCTTCGTTTTCGGTAATTCACCTCAGAGTCCTCCACGGGTTACCCTTATCAGCTCCCTGGCCGTCCACAAGTGGTTGGGCACCATTCCTTTCCCTTCGTCCCCATCCCAAATCCTTATCCTGACCCCCCCTTCCCAGTGCTATATAGACGTAATGGAGCTGTGTCCTGATCTACGGGCTCACCATAGCCCGTGCTACTTGGAACTTTGATCCAGGCAGCGAATCTTTAACAACAGAGCTGCGACAGGGGCTGGGGGACGGGGGGGGGGACAGGAGCTCATTATAGCCAGATATAATGGTCAAGTATTATGACAGAGCCAGCCTAGCATTATAAGAGAGC
>NC_091190.1:17309093-17331593 GCF_040958095.1 Procambarus clarkii | reverse complement strand
GAGGCTGAGGAGGAGATGAGTGGGAATGTGTGTGGGATAAGATCAGAGTCTCTCATGCGATGATGCGCTCATCTCTTTTATTTTTTTGGGCTGTGACTGACAAGTATATCACGTCATTTAAAAAAAGACTTGTAAACACAAAAGAGGGAACTTAAAATTTAGTGGTAGTCAGGATATTTGGAACTGAAGATATATTGTTTGACGACAGATCTTGTAAGATACTGTATAATTAGTTTTTTTTATATTTCACTTGTTGAAATATAATATACAAATGTTATAATTTATATATTGAATATTTCACTTGTAATTTGAATGAAAGGAGACATAACTCTGTCATTTGCATATATATATATTAGTATATTTTGGTAGCAGTCTTTCCTGTAGACATATTTTATTAAATATGACCGAAAAAGTAAGATTAATAATTCTAACACGAATTTTCTCAATCTTTCGTACATTATGCTTCACTGTTGGAGGTAAATCAAAAATCACTTCTCCAAAATTCATTTTTATTTCTAGTCTGACGCGACACGGGCGCGTTTCGTAAAACTTATTACATTTTCAAAGACTTCACAAATACACAACTGATTAGAACTTGCATTTCCCTGATTTTATATCTACATTTGAGTGAGGTGGGAAGGGTGATGTGGCATTACATTTGAGTGAGGTGGGAAGGATGATGTGGCATTAGAGGATATTAATAGGGTATTAAAAGTATCAACACAAGACAGAACACGAAACAATGGATATTGAATAGAAGTGTTTGTAGAAAGCCTATTGGTCCACATTTCTTGATGCTTCTATATTGGAGCGGAGTCTTGAGGTGGGTAGAATATAGTTGTGCAATAATTGGCTGTTGATTGCTGGTGTTGACTTCTTGATGTGTAGTGCCTCGCAAACGTCAAGCCGCCTGCTATCGCTGTATCTATCGATGATTTCTGTGTATATATATATATATATATATATATATATATATATATATATATATATATATATATATATATATATATGAAGGAGATTCGAACCCGTAATTCTCAATTGTGCGTCGGGAACGAACCCGCCTTAACCACCGGAAATATTCATACATTTAAGGACATATTGGCGCAAGTTTTTTTCCACTCATCAATTTTCGTGCATGCTCACGTACCCACATATTACCCGGTGCACGCACACATGCGCGCACATAAACCCGTACACTCACACGTACACACACACACACACACACACACACACACACACACACACACACACACACACACACACACACACACACATACACGTACACACGTACGTACGCACATACAAGCGGGTCAAATAATTATGAGAAATATCAACCGGATAATAATTGTAATATTTTATCGGAAACTATATAAGCCTTTAATTGAAAATAAGCTGCTTTAATTGCTGTGGTATCTTGAAGCTTAAGGTTTAACGGCCTTGTTCCCATAGCTATTAATATGTAACCCATTATTCCTCGAATTTAAATGTCACCAAATAGAACTACCTTTATATATATATATATATATATATATATATATATATATATATATATATATATATATATATATATTATATATATATAATATATATATATATTAATAATATACATTTTGTTACCTTTAAATACCATATATATTATATTCATATATTTTACATATGCTTAAATATATATCTGTCATCCTATTAACAGTTTGGATTTCCAAATCGTATCTAGAAATAGAACTATACCTTTTGGAGACGTTTCGTGCTCTTGGGCATACCTGATGCAAACCATAATCATTAAATTGGGTTACGGACGTCCATAAATTACTTCCGGTATACTGAGTATATTTCAGACCGGCAAACAAAGACCCAGTCTATAGCTTGTTTGAGTTGCAAAGGTTCCACAACACTCAAGAAGTTAAGCTGAAGTTAACTGAAGTTGAAGTGGGTTCGGGGGGACGATTGTTAGGGTTCCATGTCTTAGCTATTAACTACACAATGAGTAGTTGAAGGCTTTTAGTTCCTGTGAGTTTTCTAATGTGGTCATTTTAATAATGCAGTTTCTTTTGACAACAGAGAATCGTCGGTGAGAGTCGCGAAATGAAGAACTAATGACGAAACAACTGTCCTCGTTCCAACACCTAAATCAGAGGAGCTGTGTTATCGTACGGATATCAACAGCAGCTTTAACCAAATGACGCTTCACCTCAATTCCACCACATCCACAAAAACTCTTCACCACAGCTGTATAACACACTGTAGTCACTGGGTACCACGAGAGCTCTTCACCACAGCTGTATAACACACTGTAGTCACTGGGTACCACGAGAGCTCTTCACCACAGCTGTATAACACACTGTAGTCACTGGGAACCACGAGAGCTCTTCACCACAGCTGTATAACACACTGTAGTCACTGGGAACCACGAGAACTTTTCACCACAGCTGTATAACACACTGTAGTCACTGGGAACCACGAGAACTCTTCCCCGCCACATGGAGAGAGAGAGAGAGACCATTTGCATACATTAAAAGCGATACCATTAGCCCGAAACCTCAAGGTGTGAGTCGAGGCGGAGGTCCCGGAAGTCATTAGCTCTCTTACCTCTCCTAAATTCATCACAAAACGCCACATTTTCGACTCCTGTGGGAGGAAGCACGAGAGAGAAAGCCACGCATAATTAATCAGAAGTTTTTTGTCATGGGAGAGTTTAATCCAATTAGCCGAGAGGAAGTTAGGTTTAATGCTGGAATTGATTGTGTATCACTTCCGATCGCGTGATCATTACCCCCATGTTTGGCTGGGTTGGGCTCCATGCTGCTTCTGCATTCACTCAGCATAGCATTTGCATATATATTTTCTACGTGGATCGTGGATTTTGATCCATATCGTCTCTGGAAATGTAGGATAGAGGATCTGAGTTCATTCACTGTTGTAATTATATGTTTCACTCTGGATAGACTGATCTAGAATACATCACTCTATATAGCAGATCTAGAATACATCACTCTCGATAGACAGACCTAGAATACATCACTCTCGATAGACAGACCCAGAAACCATCACTCTGGATAGACTGATCTAGAAAAAGCTTAATTTCACTTTTGGGTTTTGCATTGTATGGAATACACGCGTTTTGAGATCTGCATTTTGTTCATATCGAAATAATTTGTTTGATTTAGATCTTTGAAAAATTCAATATACAATATTGTTTCGCCCTTGAGCATCTTCTCGCGTTTAATAAATATATTGAATAAATGTTCTTATTAATCCTCATTTATCGCTTCAGAAATTTTACTATGCCAGCAAGGATTAATCTCCCAGGGATTAATTCAACATAGCTGCTGGATTCACTCATTAAATTAGCTACAATTGATCCATATTAACAAATTACAAATCCAAATGGTATGTTAACGCGAGCCCAAAATGTTAAGACCAGTGTGCGGTGATGTTAAAAATAATAATAATAAAATAATAATAATGAAAATAATAATGACTAATACTCTTAGGCGTACGGTTTTAAAACCCGGCCTCAGGGTTATGTCCATTCCATCCAGCGTCCGACCCCACAGTCGCATTCAACATGCTGTTGTTCATTCAAAATAAGGAGTTTCTCACTTACAAATAAATATCATTATACACTTGCATATTTAGGCGTAGGTTAGGTTAGGTTAGGTTAGGTTAGGTTAGGTTAGGTTAGGTTAGGGATTTATATTCGGTTGGCAAATTTTTTGGGTTTGTGAAATTTGAACAGAGTTCCGATTCGAACAGAGGTCATCAGCGAAGCACTGTTCGAGAAAGGTTCGAACGTCATCAGTTTAGAGTCGTATGTAAAGCGTTTTGGCAGAGGGTGGTGGTTGGTGGGGGTGGGGATGGCAGAAGATGGTGGTTGGTGGGGGTGGTGATTGGCAAAAGATGGTGGTTGGTGGGGGTGGTGATTGGCAAAAGATGGTGGTTGGTGGGGGTGGTGATTGGCAAAAGATGGTGGTTGGTGGGGGTGTTGATGGCACAAGATGGTGGTTGGTGGGGGTGGTGGTGGCAGAAGATGGTTGTTGGTGATGGCAGAAGATGGTGGTTGGTGAGGGTGGTGATGGCAGAGGGTGGTAGTTAGTGGTGGTAGAGGGTGGGCGACGTGTAGCGAAATGTTGCACAGATGGTCAGCGACAGGTTCGAGTCCCACCACACAGCACCTTACCCACGCACCAGCCACACCATTCCCCACCCACACCAGCTTCCACACCACACCCCCAACCTCCACACCACACCCCCAACCTCCACACCACACCCCCCAGCCTCCACACCACACCCCCAACCTCCACACCACACCCCCAGCCTCCACACCACACCCCCAACCTCCACACCACACCCCCAGCCTTCACACCACACCCCCAGCCTCCACACCACACCCCCAGCCTCCACACCACACCCCCAGCCTCCACACCACACCCCCAGCCTCCACACCACACCCCCAGCCTCCACACCACACCCCCAGCCTCCACACCACACCCCCAGCCTCCACACCACACCCCCAGCCTCCACACCACACCCCCAACCTCCACACCACACCCCCAGCCTCCACACTACACCCCCAGCCTCCACACCACACCCCCCAGCCTCCACACCACACCCCCCAGCCTCCACACCACACCCCCAGCCTCCACACCACACCCCCAGCCTCCACACCACACCCCCAGCCTCCACACCACACCCCCAGCCTCCACACCACACCCCCAACCTCCACACCACACCCCCAGCCTCCACACCACACTCCCAGCCTCCACACCACACCCCCAGCCTCCACACTACACCCCCAGCCTCCACACCACACCCCCAGCCTCCACACCACACCCCCCAGCCTCCACACCACACCCCCCAGCCTCCACACCACACCCCCAGCCTCCACACCACACCCCCAGCCTCCACACCACACCCCCAACCTCCACACCACACCCCCAGCCTCCACACCACACCCCCAACCTCCACACCACACCCCCAACCTCCACACCACACCCCCAGCCTCCACACCACACCCCCAGCCTCCACACCACACCCCCAGCCTCCACACCACACCCCCAACCTCCACACCCACACCCCCAACCTCCACACCACACCCCCAGCCTCCACACCACACCCCCAGCCTCCACACCACACCCCCAGCCTCCACACCACACCCCCAGCCTCCACACTACACCCCCAGCCTCCACACCACACCCCCAGCCTCCACACCACACCCCCAACCTCCACACTACACCCCCAGCCTCCACACCACACCCCCAGCCTCCACAACACACCCTCAGCCTCCACACCACACCCCCAGCCTCCACACCACACCCCCAACCTCCACACCACACCCCCAACCTCCACACCACACCCCCAGCCTCCACACCACACCCCCAGCCTCCACACCACACCCCCAGCCTCCACACCACACCCTCAGCCTCCACACTACACCCCCAGCCTCCACACCACACCCCCAGCCTCCACACCACACCCCCCAGCCTCCACACCACACCCCCAACCTCCACACCACACCCCCAGCCTCCACACCACACCCCCAGCCTCCACACCACACCCCCAGCCTCCACACCACACCCCCAACCTCCACACCACACCCCCAGCCTCCACACCACACCCCCAGCCTCCACACCACACCCCCCAAGCCTCCACCCCCCCCCCCCTCCACATCATAAACGACTAATTACAGCGAATTGTACTGAACCACCTGATTCCGGAGAGAGGATAAGCTGTTGTTAAACTACCCCGTGGCGCCCTCTGCGTTGCTATTGAACACATGATATTGCAAAACATACAGCAACAGTTGACCAGACCACACACTAGAAGTTGAAGGGACGACGACGTTTCGGTCAGTCCTGGACCATTTTCAAGTCGATTGAGAATGACTGCATACTGCATACTGCAACAGACTAGCCGTCCATCACGGCAACATTAATCCATAAAATTTGGATTTATACCCAAAATAATTAACACACCGACCGACCGACTCTGGTAGGAATCTGTCTGTAGGTAAAAAGATTTCCAATTGTTATCGTAAATCGGGTCCAAATAATATATATGCAAAGGCGTATATAGATAATTTTTTTTTAAGCTTCGTGACGTCCATACCGTTGAATCGACGTCGATTGCGTTGATTCGACGTCGGTAACGTTGATTCGACGTCGGTAACGTTAATTCGACGTCGGTAGCGTTGAATTAACGACGGTAACGTTGATTTTACGTTGCTCGTAGATGTTTCGCCCACTGGGACAGAGAACAGGAGAAAGGGAAGGAGAGAGGAGAGAGAGAGAGAGAGAGAGAGAGAGAGAGAGAGAGAGAGAGAGAGAGAGAGAGAGAGAGAGAGAGAGAGAGAGAGAGAGAGGAGAGAGAGAGAGAGAGAGAGAGCGAGAGAGAATGGAAGAGAGAAACAGACTGACAGAGCCAGACAAAGGGAGACACACGAGAGACCCGGGAACCGCCGGGTTTGTGTGTATGTATCTCCACCCATCTACCCATAATCAATCCATCAACACGAAGGTCTGTTTGTCTCAGGTCTGAAGTCAGACTCTTGGAATGGCTTGACTCGTATAGCTTTGCACGGTGATTGTGGTTTCATGGTGATTGGTGATTGTGGTTGTGTTTGATTGGGAGGTCGGGTAGGAGGCCCCCCTTTGCCCAATCCCCCCCCCCCCTTTCCCCACCACTACTCTTGAAGGAGGATTAGACCCCCCTTTACCATTTCAAGAATTTGGAGTATATGAAATGTGGAACCAAAAGTCCGTAGACTTATCATTCATTTAAATATTATTGCGGAATAACAATAAATGAATTTAGAAAAATGTTAGTGTTTTAATTAGTATATTCAGTTATTGACATCCAAACGAATGTTCAAATGAGCACAAGCTTTTGATTATAGTGATGAAGATAGTGTGGGAAGAATGGGTATAGTGATGGGGGGGGGGGGGGATTTGGGGAGGGTGTGGGTATGTGGAGATGGGCATGTGTGAAGAGGGGTTACAGTGATGATGGTGGTGGTGATAGGGGGTGATGGGAAAGGGTGTATATGTTGGAACAGATGGGAAAGGGTGCGTGTGTGAGAGCGGATATGGAGAGAGAGAGAGAGAGCGTGAGGAGGGAGAGACATGCATGGTCACAGAGAGTGACCCGGGCACCGCCGGATAACCCCCCCCCCCCCCCCAAGTAGTTTGATATGTTTCAAAGTGTGGCATCTTAATCTTCCCCATTTCTTGTCAATATAAACTGATCCGCACCAAACATGCGGAGCGCGCACTATGCAGCCACGCGCGCGCATATACAACTGCCCGCAACGCGACGCATGCTGGTGGCTATACAAGAATGCAACAGCAATGCTGTGTTCTCTCGGAAAACCAAGATACATTTCTCTATACAGACAGATACATAAATAAATCAAAGTTCGAATCAGCGGACACATGCTAGGGATTCAAGTCCTAGGACACATGAAAGGGGTTCGAGTCCGATGATACGTGGCGTGAATCAACACCGCGGACACATGCTGGGACACATGCTGGGACACATGCTGGGACACATGCTGGGACACATACTGGGACACATACAACCTGAGGCTAGAAATATAACCGGAAAAATGTAAGTTTATAATTGTGTGACAGATTGTTTAATACCAATTCTTCTCTTTTTATTTGCGAAACAAAATCAATTTCATATTTTCATGAGATACAACGAGAAATTGAGAATTATTGAAGTCGTAGACAAGACGAAAAGTGGGTCTACAGCGACCCTCGCCAGCTGACAAAGGGTGATAACATTCTCGCCAGCTGACAAAGGGTGATAACACCCTCGCCAGCTGACAAAGGGTGATAACACCCTCGCCAGCTGACAAAGGGTGATAACACCCTCGCCAGCTGACAAAGGGTGATAAAACCCTCGCCAGCTAACAAAGGGTGATAACACCCTCGCCAGCTGACAAAGGGTGATAACACCCTCGCCAGCTGATAAAGGGTGATAACACCCTCGCCAGCTGACAAAGGGTGATAACACCCTCGCCAGCTGATAAAGGGTGATAACACCCTCGCCAGCTGACAAAGGGTGATAACACCCTCGCCAGCTGACAAAGGGTGATAACACCCTCGCCAGCTGACAAAGGGTGATAACACTGTCTGTCAGCTATAAAATCTCGCCACTTGGTCCCCCCCCCCTGGCAGATCATTATCCTATAATGAAGGGATCGGAGTGTCTTTCACAGGACGGAATGACACGATAATTGAGTGCCAGTGTATGAGGAGCACTGTGCGAGTGTTGCTCCCGGTGAGACTCAGCACATCGCAGTCCGCCATCTGCTGTGAGCGCGACGGAACGAGAGAACGGAACGACGGAACGAGAGAACGGAACGACGGAACGAGAGAACGGAACGACGGAACGACAGAACGGAACTCTTCCCTGCCGGCGCCGGCTGGACTCGCCTTGGCGCTCCTCGGTGGCTTCTAAAAAGATGTGTTTATTTCTCTATCTCTCTTTAGTAGTTCATAGGTTCGAGTGACAAAACTCTAGGGACTTGAACATCCATATTTCACTGCGTATGTGATGGTGGTGGGATGGTTCACTTATAGGGTCCAATAACCCTCTTATTAGGACCAATGGAACCGGTTCCGACCTGCCTATGTGTGTCCCATACCCCTACATCATTCACCCTGCAACGTTGTGTGAGGCTATCCCCAAGCATTTGACCTCTAACCTTGGACACGCACACATACCCTCATCATATATATATATATATATATATATATATATATATATATATATATATATATATATATATATATATATATATATATATATATATATATACTACTTGGGGGCAAACCGGTGTTGCCCGGGTCCTAAACTTATATGTCTTAAACCATCAACTTAGGCAAACACCGACCAGCCTATGTCCGTCCCGTACCCTAGACCATTCCCCCTACAAATTTCGGTGAGGACTAGTACTAAGAGTCTGGCTTCCAAGTTTGGAGGGACATTCTCTCTCTCTCTTATAGTGGAGATATTTATAATTGGACATACCACGAATACACTGAGTAGACGCCTTGCACTTCATTTGCAAAGGAGGAGGTATTAAGCAACATCACTTTCAAGACCACAACGCCATCCTGAGTCGCCAGGATATAGTGTAGGACGCATCAGAAATCGAACTGACGATCGAAAGAGGCTTCGTATTCGCTTGAGGCCGAGTTCACTCGGGAGTTAACACCAATAATCAACGTTCAGATGATAAATTCAACTTCGAGAAATGGTTATCCATTGACCCAGAGGGAGACTTGGAGGATAACCAAAAGCTATATCGTCAGGCATCAATCATCTTACCTAATCCATCAGCGAATCCTTAATCCTAACCATTAAAGCAGGTTAGGTGAATACTAGAGTAAGCTGAACCCACATTAATAAATGTTTAATTTATATATATATATATATATATATATATATATATATTTATATATATATATATATATATATATATATATATATATATATATATATATATATATATATATATATATATATATATGTGTGTGTGTATTCATTTCAACAATGGTTTTATACCTTTCGTTTAGCATATGTAAACACAAGATTTAATTAGCGCATACATGTGAAGATTTGTTTAAGACATTCTCGTGTTGTATTCTCTTTAATACATAAATATACATGTGTGCTTAAGAAGCTCTGGAGTTATGACCATAAAGCCGACCTCCCCCCCCCCCTTCCCCTAGTCTGTCTTCGGCTGTGAGTATGTATATTTGTGTATAATCAAATGCGTGTATATGCACCTCGGTTGAAAATACAAGACGGTCAATTATACAACACCAAGAAGCCCCCCCCCTCACCCCTCTTGCAAACTCTCTAAATATATACATAAACACTTGTGTGTAATGTATTCATGGGTGTAATTGTGTATTCTCTCTCCCCACACACCCCACTGCTGGTGTATGGCTGGTCCACACACCCCACACCCCCCCCCCCAACACCCCACACCCCCACCCCCACCCCCTCTCCAGCCTTCACTCGAGAACTCAAGTCCCCCGTAATTATAACTAAGCAAATATGGTAAAACGAAACATAATGAAAGACACTTAGGATCTGGATAAATATATGATCACTTTGCAGTGTTTGCCTCTGTGCGTGTGTGTGTGTGTGTGTGTGTGTGTGGGGGGGGGGGGGGAGAGTGTGTGTGTTTGTGTGTGGGGGCATGAGAGAGTGTGTGTGTGTGTGTGTGTGTGTGTACTCACCTAGTTGTGTTTGCGGGGGTTGAGCTCTGGCTCTTTGGTCCCGCCTCTCAACTGTCAATCAACAGGTGTACAGATTCCTGAGCCTATCGGGCTCTATCATATCTACACTTGAAACTGTGTATGGAGTCAGCCTCCACCACATCACTTCCTAATGCATTTCCATTTGGTGTGTGTGTGTGTGTGTGTGTGTGTGTGTGTGTGTGTGTGTGTGTGTGTGTGTGTGTGTGTGTGTGTGTGTGTGTGTGTGTGCCTGTGCCTGTTCGGCCACGGGCCTGCAGACCATCCAACACCAATCATCACTAATGAACAAAAATCCTCAAGTGTGTTTACCAATCTACTGACCCGGTGATGTTAAATCACTTTTAAATTCTTTCTTCGGCATTCCAACTTAATTATACCTTTCAAAGGTTTTATCTGGCGTAGGTATCACAGGAGCATAAACACCGCTTATCCTACAGCAGTTTGCGCCCTGGGGGGGGGGGGGTGGGGGGAGCAGGTGTGTCCCCCCCCCCTCCCCCACCTCTAGATATTTACATAGTTGGGGGGAGAGAGAGGGGGGGGGTAAGGGCGAAGCAATGGCAGGGGGTGGGGGGAGGGAATATCTCTTGTAGGAAGAGGAACAGGAGATCCGGGCAAGAGACAAGGAGAGTAAGAGCAAAGAGAAAATTGGAGAACTGAGAGAAGGTGCAAAGCTTGATAAGGGTTGTATTTATCAGCAGCTGAACGAGACGGGGAATAATGGAATTGAAGACCAGAGACTGTAGAAGAAACATACGAACTCTCACACACACCCCACACAAACACACACAAACTCTCACCCATCACACAAACACACACACTCTCTCACACCCCCCCCCCCACACAAACACACACACTCTTTCACCTCCCACACAAACACACACACTCTCACCCCCCACACAAACACACACACTCTCACCCCCCACACAAACACACACACTCTTTCACCTCCCACACAAACACACACACTCTCACCCCCCACACAAACACACACACTCTCCCCCCCCCCCCCACACACACACACACACTCATGGCTGGGCACACTAAATGTCCTCCCATGGGCCCCTAAGTCAAGGCCACAAGCCTCTTTCGTGTAATTGTGGGGGGCTCTTAGAATCCTTCTTCAGAGCCGGTCCAATCTTCTTTTCACTCGAGTCGCTCGAGAACACACTAATGTTTAGCTAAATGCCTGCTCTTAGTGCATATAAACATCACCCTCGGGTCCACTCATGTTTAACTAAATAACTCCCATCTCACTGAAGACGGCCGGACACACGCGTGTCTCTGCCTTGACCGATGACTTCTGGCCACTTTGGCTCGCAAGTGATAACTAGAGATGAACCAACCACCTACCTCTTAGCGCCTTAATTACACGAAAAATCTATCCAATCAACTCGTGGCACCTTTTGACTTTGGCTAAAACCCCCTTCGGGGTATGCTAAGAGAGCACCTTCAACGTATCAACAAATGTCCTTAACGGCACAACCTCGTACCATCTGGTCAATTCAGGGTTTCCCCTAAAGGATGAACCGACTATGAGAAGAGAAACCAATCGACTTCGGGTGGAACATTTGCTACAGCTACCGATCCAGAGCCTGGACGAAGACTATTCCAGCTCCGCCTGGAAAATTATAACCTTCCATCGTCTCATTACAAGTTTATGGCCTGGAAGAGGAGGGGGGAAAAAAAGACAAACCACTAGAAACGAGTTAATTGAAAAATCAAAATGGCCATCAGTAGGAAGATGAGGGAAGAGGAAGGAGGAGGAGGAGGAGAAGGAAATAGGGGAAAGGGGTAGAGGTGAATAAGAATGAGTGTGGAGAGGTGAATGAGGGATTGTGCCGTGGGGGAGATTGTGTGTGAATAAATTGGACGGCTATTACATTATCCTCCAGTTACAGCCCCAGTCCTGTGCCAGGTAACTCCAATACGGGCTCACCGTAGCCCGTGCTACTTGGAACTTTTTTGTTCCTAGACTCTGATGCTTAAACAACAACAACATAACATTAACAACAACAGCATTAACTCCTCCTCCTTCTGTTCGTGTCTATATAATCTAAATTTTAAGGCAAATATAATCTCATCTTTGTCGAAGGGAATTTAGCTCTGGATATATTTCTTACTGCAAGAATTTGACTTGCTATAAGTAAATATTCCACTTGCTGGAAGACTGGTGGCGACTAGTGTGTTTGTGTGTGTGTGTGTGTGTGTGTGTGTGTGTGTGTGTGTGTGTGTGTGTGTGTGTGTGTGTGTGTGTGTGTGAGAGAGTGTGTGTGAGAGTGTGTGTGTGAGAGTGTGTGTGTGAGTGTGTGTGTGTGTGTGTGTGTGTGTGTGTGTGTGTGTGTGTGTGAGAGTGTGTGTGTGTGTGTGTGTGTGTGTGTGTGTGTGTGTGAGAGTGTGTGTGTGAGAGTGTGTGTGTGAGAGTTTGTGTGTGTGAGAGTTTGTGTATGTGAGAGAGAGAGAGTGTGTGTGTGTGTGTGTGTGTGTGTGTGTGTGTGTGTGTGTGTGTGTGTGTGTGTGTGTGTGTGTGTGTGTGTGTGAGTGTGTGTGTGAGAGTGTGTGTGTGAGAGTGTGTGTGTGAGAGTGTGTGTGTGTGTGTGTGTGTGTGTGTGTGTGAGTGTGTGTGTGTGTGTGTGTGTGTGTGTGTGAGAGTGTGTGTGTGAGAGTGTGTGTGTGAGAGTTTGTGTGTGTGAGAGTTTGTGTGTGTGAGAGAGAGTGTGTGTGTGTGTGTGTGTGTGTGTGTGTGTGTGTGTGTGTGTGTGTGTGTGTGTGTGTGTGTGTGTGTGTGTGTGTGTACTCACCTATTTGTACTCACCTATTTGTGCTTGCGGGGGTTGAGCTTTGGCTCTTTGGTCCCGCCTCTCAACTGTCAATCAACTGGTGTACAGATTCCTGAGCCTACTGGGCTCTATTATATCTACATTTAAAACTGTGTATGGAGTCAGCCTCCACCACATCACTGCCTAATGCATTCCATCCGTTAACTACTCTGACACTAAAAAAGTTCCTTCTAACGTCTCTGTGGCTCATGTGAGTACTCAGTTTCCACCTGTGTCCCCTTGTTCGCGTCCCACCAGTGTTGAATAGTTTATCCTTGTTTACCCGGTCGATTCCTCTGAGGATTTTGTAGGTTGTGATCATGTCTCCCCTTACTCTTCTGTCTTCCAGTGTCGTAAGGTGCATTTCCCGCAGCCTTTCCTCGTAACTCATGCCTCTTAGTTCTGGGACTAGTCTAGTGGCATACCTTTGGACTTTTTCCAGCTTCGTCTTGTGCTTGACAAGGTACGGGCTCCATGCTGGGGCCGCATACTCCAGGATTGGTCTTACATATGTGGTGTACAAGATTCTGAATGATTCCTTACACAGGTTCCTGAACGCTGTTCTGATGTTAGCCAGCCTCGCATATGCCGCAGACGTTATTCTTGTTATGTGGGCTTCAGGAGACAGGTTTGGTGTGTGTGTGTGTGTGTGTGTGTGTGTGTGTGTGTGTGTGTGTGTGTGTGTGTGTGTATGTGTGTGTGTGTGTGTGTGTGTGTGTGTGTGTGTGTGTGTGTGTGTAACCTTTAATTACCCAAGTCAACCCAAGCCCCGAGTCGACCCGGGCATCGCCGGGGACCTCCAACTAGTAATAAATTGAAGGTACTCTTATTATGAAATAATTCGAAATCAGAAAATTAGCAAAACAGGACTTTATTGCAGTTTATATGTGTATATTTTTTCAAATTGTTATAAGCAATTTCTCTGTTGTGTAACACTTATTGACCATTAGAGCATTATATATTGCTAGGTATGATCAATAAGCCTATGATGATGCCAGAGTCAGCATCCCGTTACTGACGCCTCGTTCTCATCACTCTCAGGTCTGGTAAGAAGAATTAAAAGACCATCAATACATGGAATATACGAAAGGATGACCTGAAACCAACTCATGTCTCGAAGTCTGTTAAATTTAAGTGGTGTATTTGAAGTCTCTTTTAAAACACATATTCCAGTTCTCCACAAATTCCCCCATGTGTCGGGGATTTGATGTAATATATGAGTGTTCTTCGGCACGCTAAATTTTTTTTTCCGTTCATTTCCCCATTTGTTTGTGTTTGTTGTTAGTAACTCCGTTTTCTGTGTGTTAGTCTGGCCTCTCGCCGGTGTGAATGCGCTTGACGGCCATCAAGTCTCTATTCCCCGACCCCCAGGACCCTCTGCTTGATGCTTGTACTCCTCAACTGTAGATTATAGCTCTTGTTACATTCTGTGGTGGTTATCTTGCCACCCCTGCCACAGCCCCCCCCTCTCTGCCACCCCTGCCACAGCCCCCCCTCTCTGCCACCCCTGCCACAGCCCCCCCCCCCTCTCTGCCACCCCTGCCCCCTTCCCCAAGCCTACCTCACCAAGGAACAAGACGTCTGAGGAAGGAATTAGAGGTTCGCGAAAGCGGTTGAGTAGCGAAGCTAGAGGAGCAGGAAGGTTCAGGAGCAAGGAGGTTCGTGAACATTGAGGGTTGATGAACCAGGAGGTAGAGGAGTAGGGGAAGTAGAGGACGAGAAAGGTAAAGGAGCAGAGAGGTAGATGAGTAGGTGTGTAGAGCGGGGTGCAACCAATTGTCTGCATTCTACCCCACCTAGCTGCATGGTCCTCATTTTATAAAGTTTTTGCCGGCAACTTTACACTGACACACACACACACACACACACACACACACACACACACACACACACACACACACACACACACACACACACACACACACACACACACACACACACGCACACACCCACACACACACACACACACACACACACACACACACACACACACACACACACACACACACACACACACACGCACACACACACACACCACACACACACACACACACACACACACACACACACACACACACACACACACACACAATATATTTCAGCAATTGCAGTCATTTTTTATTCTCATTATTGAACCAATAGTAATCAAATTAGTAGTCATCGTTATTCCGTCTGGCATACTACGATACTTTAGAACAGTAGTCAGGGATGGTATAGTCTCCCCTGTTTACGCGGGCTTTTGGTATTCCATTTGGCGCGTCCGAACTCCTACCCGCGTGGTAGACAAGATGTAATGTCTGTATTTCCCAACCCCCGCATACCGAGACGAAACCCCAGACTGTATGGTACATAGAGGCGTCGCTAACTGTGGCTTTACTGATGAATAACGGCCGTAGCGTCGTGTATAGAGAGAGGGTCAAGGGCGGGGTAGATGTAGCTCTGCCAAGAATTGACGAACATCCGCCAAGGGTTTCGAACGACTCCTAACTAAAGATGGTGACTGGCTGTGGGCTTCTCTTCAAAACTCCCTGTATCTCGATCCTTGGAAACCACCTTCCTTTCCCCCCCCCCCCCCAAGATTACCACCATCGCCATAAGATAGACGTCGACCAAGTAACATTTGGTAACAATGCACAAATACGTTTATTTTGTCGCGTTGCGTAGCCATACAAACGCGGTGAGGGAAAATTTGTAGTCGAGGTCCGTGCCAACTGTCCCTGGATCGAGGGTTCAGGACGAGTACATCAAGGATCTCGTAGCACACTGGGCGGTTCCTGCTGGTCTTAAGATGCAAATAAAATATACACTGTCTGTAATTAGTGGTCAAGACCTATGGGAAGTGTCCTATTAAATTTGAATTTTAATAGGCTGTTCACCATTTATGACTCATTTTCTTGTTCTTAGCCATGCTGTGTGTTGTTAAAGAAATACGTATGTAAATATTGTATTAATTTTTACAAGTTTCGGTCCACGTAAATGGCGTCTCGGGGCATTTTTGGGTCGCCTAAAAGTCTCCGGTCGGAGGAGGCAGACTGGCTCACGGACCCTGGCGCAGACGGACCTCCTGAAGGTGGTGGTGGTGGTAGCGGGGATGATGGTGGTAGTTGTGGTAGCCGCCAGAGGTAGATGTAAGTGACTGTGGTGACAACGAGGGTAGATTTCGGCGGTAGATGATCTCAGCCGCAAACGCCAGCCTGGTGAACGTATATATGGACTCTTAGATGCCTTCTGGGTGACAAGATGGCACTGTTAGGTGCCTTCTGGGTGACAAGATGGCACTGTTAGGTGCCTTCTGGGTGACAAGATGGCACTGTTAGGTGCCTTCTGGGTGACAAGATGGCACTGTTAGGTGCCTTCTGGGTGACAAGATGGCACTGTTAGGTGCCGTCTGGGTGACAAGATGGCACTGTTAGGTGCCGTCTGGGTGACAAGATGGCACTGTTAGGTGCCGTCTGGGTGACAAGGAGTCACTCAGACGGTTGCCCGCTGCTTACGTTAGAACACACTAAAACACAACACAATCCAGTGCGTGCGTGCGTGTGTGTGTGTGTGTGTGTGTGTACTCACCTAGTTGTTGTGTCTGCAGGATCGAGCATTGACTCTTGGATCCCACCTTTCGAGCATCGGTTGTTTACAGCAATGACTCCTGTCCCATTTCCCTATCATACCTGGTTTTAAAATTATGAATAGTATTTGCTTCCACAACCTGTTCCTGAAGTGCATTCCATTTCCCCACTACTCTCACGCTAAAAGAAAACTTCCTAACATCTCTGTGACTCATCTGAGTTTCAAGCTTCCATCCATGTCCTCTCGTTCTGTTACTATTCCGTGTGAACATTTCGTCTATGTCCACTCTGTCAATCCCTCTGAGTATCTTATACGTTCCTATCATGTCCCCCCTCTCCCTTCTTCTTTCTAGTGTCGTAAGGCACAGTTCCCTCAGGCGCTCCTCATACCCCATCCCTCGTAGCTCTGGGACGAGTCTCGTTGCAAACCTCTGAACCTTTTCCAGTTTCATTATATGCTTCTTCAGATGGGGACTCCATGATGAGGCGGCATACTCTAAGACTGGCCTTACGTAGGCAGTGTAAAGCGCCCTAAATGCCTCCTTACTTAGGTTTCTGAATGATGTTCTAACTTTTGCCAGTGTAGAGTACGCTGCTGTCGTTATCCTATTAATATGTGCCTCAGGAGATAGATTAGGTGTTACGTCCACCCCCAGGTCTCTTTCACGCGTCGTTACAGGTAGGCTGTTCCCCTTCATTGTGTACTGTCCCTTTGGTCTCCTATCTCCTAGTCCCATTTCCATAACTTTACATTTGCTCGTGTTGAATTCTAGTAGCCATTTCTCTGACCATCTCTGCAATCTGTTCAGGTCCTCTTGGAGGATCCTGCAATCCTCATCTGTCACAATAGATGAGTGTTGTGTGATGTGTGTGTGTGTGTGTGTGTGTGTGTGTGTGTGTGTGTGTGTGTGTGTGTGTGTGTGTGTGTGTGTGTGTGTGTGTGTGTGTATGTGGATTCCACCCTTAAATATAATCACAGAGCACACCTTGAAAAACTCCACTGGCTTACCACAAAACTTCCCTTGGTCTTAAAAACTCGAGGAATGAATAACACTGAAACTATGCCTCGCCTTTTTTAAGAAGAATCGGAACAGAATCGACAAAATTATAATACAAATTTCTTAGATGCGTTGACAAAAATGAGTAAAAATATTTAGACTCAGCCTGAGCCAAGGTTAGGACGAGATTAGTGGAAATTTGAAGCTCTATTGAGCCAACAGAAGGTAAGGACACTCGTCTCCAGTGAAGGAGTTGATGTTAAGGCGATTGTGAGATCCAAGGAGGCGAGTCATATCGCACACAAGACACCAAACGGACTTGAAAACCAATCTAAACTAACCTAACCTTACCCAATCTAACCTAACCTAACCTAACCTAACCTAACCTTACCCAATCTAACCTAACCTAACCTAACCTAACCTAGCTCAACCTAACCTAACCTGCCACTCAACAAACTGCACATGTTCCGATCAGGCTGAAAAATGCTAAACAGGATGGCGCACCCGAACCAATCCTGGGGAGATTGGAAACGTCCTTTAGAGGTCGGAAACGTTCTGTGGAGCTCGGAAACGTTCTGTGGAGGTCGGAAACGTTCTGTGGAGGTCGGAAACGTTCTGTGGAGGTCGGAAACGTTCTGTGGAGGTCGGAAACGTTCTGTGGAGGTCGGAAACGTTCTGTGGAGGTCGGAAACGTTCTGTGGAGGTCGGAATCCCTCCTGCCCCCCCCCTGTCTCTCTCTCTCTCTCTTTCTCTCTCTCTCTCTCTCTCTCTCTCTCTCTCTCTCTCTCTCTCTCTCTCTCTCTCTCTCTCTCTCTCTCTCTCTCTCTCTCTCTCTCTCTCCCTGAGTCAGACGTGATACTGGAACATTTATGGAGTAATAAGAGTCTAGATGGGTCAGGCAACCTATTCATATTGCCAATTAGAAGGAATGTTTGCCGAAAAAATTGTCAGATTGTCATACTATTTATACAACTGAGTGTCATTAAGTCCAATTACATCGAGGCCGGTATGACACACACGAATATGACCGCTCACGCTATGCTGGGCCCCGGGTGGAGTTGTCTCTCACTCTCTCTCACCCCTTCTCTCTCCCTCTCTCACTCCTTGTCTCTCATTCTCTCTCTCACCCCTTCTCTCTCACCCCTTCTCTCTCACTCTCTCTCACCCCTTGTCTCTCACTCTCTCTCACCCCTTCTCTCTCCCTCTCTCACTCCTTGTCTCTCATTCTCTCTCTCACCCCTTGTCTCTCACTCTCTCTCACCCCTTCTCTCTCCCTCTCTCACTCCTTGTCTCTCATTCTCTCTCTCACCCCTTCTCTCGCCCTCTCTCACTCTTTCTCTCTCACTCTCTCACCCCTTGTCTCTTCCTCTCTCTCACTCCTCTCTCACTCTCTCACCCCTTGTCTCTTCCTCTCTCTCACTCCTCTCTCACTCTCTCACCCTTTGTCTCTCCCTCTCTCACCCCTTGTCTCTCACTCTCTCTCACTCTCTCGCCTTTTGTCTCTCCCTCTCTCACCTTGTCTCTCACTCTCTCTCACCCCTTCTCTCACTCTCTCACTCCTTCTCTCTCCCTCTCTCTTACCCCTTGTCTCTCCCCCACTCACTTCATGCAGGTTGGCGTTCAATCCCCGACCGTAAATGTGGTTGGGCACCATTCCTTTTTCCGTCCCATCCCAAATCCTTATCCTGACCCCTTCCCAGTGCTATATAGTCGTGAGGGCTTGGCGCATTCCCCCCTAATAGTTCCCTTCCCTTCCCTGTCCACTTCGAGAACACAGACTTCGTGGCGTAGTGGTAGCACGTTCACCCCCTCGCTACCAGTTTGGGCTTGGTTCGAGCCCTGAGAGGCAGGGAGGGTCGACTGGGGCACTGATCCTGAACGTTTGGCCCTCTGTTCAGCCAGCAGTGACCTGGTTGTAAAGGGATTGTGTTCCAGGGTAAACTATCAGGGGTAAGGTTTAATATGTTGTGATTAAGGAAGTCTTTTAGCCTACTAACAAGAGACTGGGTTTATCTTCTCTTGCTCCCAATTAGTGTGGAGTAATAAGAGAAGAACTGTCGTCCAGTTTCACAACCTTCCTTCCTACCCCCCACTACCATAAGCTTCCCCCCCCCCTGCTACTATAATTACTACCACAACCTATACACTTTACTTCCATAATCTAATCCTTTTCCATAACCTCTTCCCCCATTACCACAACCTCTCCCCCACTCCCACAACCTCCTCACACTCCCACAACCTCCCCCCACTCCCACAACCTCCCCCACCCCCCCACTCCCACAACCTCTCCCTCAGCTACCACATCCTCCCCCCCCACTCCCACAACCTCTCCCCCCCACAACCTCTCCCCCCACTCCCACAACCTTTCCTCCCCCCACTCCCACAACCTCCCCCCCCCCACTATCACAACCTCTCCCTCAGCTACCACAACCCACTGTCATCTACCACAACATTCCTACAACTATAAAAGGTGTGCTTTCAGGCATCATTCTCTTCTTATTTCTGGTACGAACTCACTTCACACTCCTCAAGGAGAAGGGTTGACGTTCCTGGTGTGTAAGGAACCCCCCAGCAACATCAAGAGAAGGATTGACGTTCCTGGTGTGTAAGGAACCCCCCAGCAACATCAAGAGAAGGGTTGACGTTCCTGGTGTGTAAGGAACCCCCCAGCAACATCAAGAGAAGGGTTGACGTTCCTGGTGTGTAAGGAACCCCCCAGCAACATCAAGAGAAGGGTTGACGTTCCTGGTGTGTAAGGAACCCCCCAGCAACATCAAGAAGAAGGGTTGACGTTCCTGGTGTGTAAGGAACCCCCCAGCAACATCAAGAGAAGGGTTGACGTTCCTGGTGTGTAAGGAACCCCCCAGCAACATCAAGAAGGGTTGACGTTCCTGGTGTGTAAAGAACCCCCCAGCAACATCAAGAGAAGGGTTGACGTTCCTGGTGTGTAAGGAACCCCCCAGCAACATCAAGAGAAGGGTTGACGTTCCTGGTGTGTAAAAAGAGCTCCAGCACGCTCCAGGTTAGGAAAGGCCTCCACCACCACTACGGGGGTGGTTGAGGTGGTCTAATCCCCCCCCCCCACCACCACTAGGGGGGTGGTTGAGGTGGTCTAATCCCCTACCACCACTACCACTAGGGGGCTGGTTGAGGTGGGCCAGGCCCCCACCACCACCACTAGGGGGGTGGTTGAGGTGGGCCAGGCCCCCACCACCACCACTAGGGGGGTGGTTGAGGTGGGCCAGGCCCCCACCACCACCACTAGGGGGCTGGTTGAGGTGGGCCAGGCCCCCACCACCACCACTAGGGGGCTGGTTGAGGTGGGCCAGGCCCCCACCACCACCACTAGGGGGGTGGTTGAAGTGGGCCAGGCCAGCTGGGAAGGTTACAACCGCCTGGTTATCTCCAAGACACGGGGACACACTTAACTGGGATCAAATCCTTTCTGGTAATTGCTTGTTATTGATCTACCTTAGAGCCGTTGAAGACGAGGGGGGAGAGGTGGGCCCAGAAAGGTGTTTAGCTCGCGGATAATACCTTTTATTTTGTTGAAATCTCGCCCTTCTGGTCTCTGTGGGATCTCGAAGCACGTGATACCTTTCCATCGCTCAAGGGATAGGAGACAGACTAAGAGTTGGCTTTTCATTATGGATGAGGCTTTTGGTGCCTGTTGGGTAGAGTTTAGTACCTCGTTGATTCCTCCTGTTGGGTAATAATGCCGAAGTTGTAAATCTAATCTAATGTGGTGTGGTGGCGAAGGTTCCATAAGTATATCTCCTTGGTGGTATATTTCTTCTGCCATGTTGGAGCAGGATATATGAGAGCTGTGAATATATTTAAAAATGGGTACTATCCTTGAATCTTAAATGTATTCTAGAACGATATATGGGTTTATATATCACATATTTACTTGATGTGGTGTCCGGTGGAGTCACCATCATTTCACTGTAAACAAAAATGATGAGAAATTATGATAAAAAAATGAGAATATATATTATTGGATGGCTTTACCAACTCATATATCAATACATTCGGTAACGGGATTGTTATTGGGCCTCTGGTTATCTTGAGTTTATCTTGAGATGATTTCGGGGGTTTTTAGTGTCCCCGCGGCCCGGTCCTCGACCAGGCCTCCACCCCCAGGAAGCAGCCCGTAACAGCTGACTAACACCCAGATACCTATTTCACTGCTAGGTAACAGGGGCATAGGGTGAAAGAAACTCTGCCCATTGTTTCTCGCCGGCGCCTGGGATCGATCCCAGGACCACAGGATCACAAGTCCAGCGTGCTGTCCGCTCGGCCGACCGGCTCTGAGTGATTGTTTTTTCACAACTTTGGCATTTTTTGTGGGGGGGGGGCATACTAGGGCAAAAACTTAGATGAGTAGGATTTTGTTTTAATTTGGCTGACAACTGCCTATTGTTTTTACAATACGAAAAATCAGTGTTTTGAATGTTTTCTTAGCGGGTCGGCCCGTTGCAAGAGTCGCAAACAATTTCATTAAGGCGGCCTTGAGAACCGCCCACCTTTCAATGGGATCAATGGTGCCGACCCCAACCACTCCATGTTGGGCACAGACCCCTCAGCGATCACTGTGTAAAGTTAGGTGCGGGTAGCTCAAAGTATCTGGCCTCCATTCTTGGACAGAGACATTCTATTTTATTGATATAAATACTGTACCACAGCTCTCTGTATGACTGCAATTTCATTAATTTACAATTAATGACATGAGTAGTTTTTTTTTCAGCTGTTTGAAGGTCCTATATATTTTGTGTGTGAGTATTCACCTAGTTGTATTCACCTAGTTGTGCTTGCGGGGGTTGAGCTCTGCTCTTTCGACCCGCCT